>NC_029787.2:19091871-19097938 GCF_000816755.2 Arachis ipaensis
TTTTTTTTTTTTTTTAATAAAGGAAGCTCAACACAATAAAGTGGAGCAGGTAAAAAAAACAAAACACAACAAAAAAGACAAGACAATGAACACAGTAAAAGAAGTATAATCCGTTATTATCTCCGGCATAGCCATCAACAACAAAACGGATCACCACCACACCATTCTCTGTAGCTCAAAAATGACCTATTTATTCCATCAACACCTGTCTCTGATTTCTGGAAAACTCTGCTATTCCGTTCTAACCAAATATTCTAAATAATCGCAAAAAAACCTATCAGCCATTTTTTATGCTCAGTGTTACGACCAGGCACTCCAGTCCAACTCTCAAAAAGCCCTTTGACAGTTCCCGGAATAATCCAAACTCTAGCAGCACATGTCAGCCAAGCGCACCACACCTGCCACGTAAACTCACATCCAAGAAATAAATGATGTACAAATTCTACATCCTTTTTGCGCAAAACACAAATGTTATCACTATGATGAATAATCCCTAGCCTAATCAACCTCTCTTTAGTGTTAACACTACCTACTAAGACAAACAATGCAAATAGTTCAACTCTTGGAGGAACTAATCCTCTTCATATGGTGCTAGTGAAGTTGTAGCTTGTGATGTCCTCCGAGATAGTCTCTTTCTCCAACACCTGCACAAATGAGTTAGTAGAAAAAATACCTGTTTTGTCAAATTTCTATATAACTGTATCCTCTCTATCAGACGAAAGTCTAACAAGTCTTAATCGGTCATGAAGTTGATTGAGAAGCTCTAACTCCCATTGGAATAAATCTCTCATCCATTGAAAGTTCCAAACCCACTCTAACCCATCCCAGAACCCACAATCTCCTATGACAGATCCTTTTTTATTTGAAACAGAGAAAAGTCTCGAAAAACTTACTTTCAGAGAGCCACTTTGTAACCAATCATCCTCCCAAAAATGAATATGTCTTCCATTTCCCACTTCCATAGACAGACCACTGATAATCTTATCTTTCACCTGTTGCTCCTGAATATTAAGCTGGCAGATATCTTTCCACGAGCCAACTCTTGTTGGTAATGGCTGTTTAGATAACATTATACTTGGGTCCAACTGGTTACAAGAACAAACAACCTTCTTCCACAGCGGGCAGTCCTCCTTCGAAAAGCGCCACCACCACTTGAACAGAAGCGATGTATTTCTTATCAATGCATCACCCACCCCTAAACCCCTAGTTTTTTCGGAGCTTGCACCACCTCCCATTTCACAAGTGGTATACCGCTGTTCCCATCTTCTTTACTCCACAAGAACCTCCTTTGTAACCCAATTAGTCTTTCTGCCACCGACTTTGGCATCTCATACAAGCTAGGGTAGTAAATCGGTAAGCTATTAAGAACAGATTTTATGAGAACTAGCTTGCCAGCTTTGTTGAGAGACTTCACTTTCCATAAGCTGAGCTTATCTTCCACCTTGTCTATGATCAGTTTTCAGGTCACCAACCGAGGGTTTGCGCCTAGAGGGATTCCTAAGTACATTCCTGCTCACAGTTAATGGAAATCAAATTCGACTTATCAAAGTTAATACTCAGGCCATACATCAACTCAAAATAATGCAGAAGCCTCTTATAATTCATGACTATCTCCGTTTCTTGTGGATAGAATAAAATTGTATCATCTGCAAACTGGAGATGCGACAACTCTATGTTGTCCCTTCCAACCAGCAGTGGAGAGATACGTCCATTCCTGACTGCCTCACCCACCATCCTGTGTAAGACGTCAACAACCAGAACAAACAAAAAAGGTGAAAGAGGATCTCCTTGTCTAAGACCTCTCTCCATTCTGAAAGGCTTGGATGGTGACCCATTTATCAACACCGACATAGACGCTATAGTCACGCATTCCCTTATCCATGCCCTCCACCTAAGACCAAATCCCATCTTTTGTAGCACAATATCTACAAAACTCCATCTCACCCTGTCGTATGCTTTCTGAAGGTCTAACTTGATAAGTGCCGCCTTCTTCTTGCACAACTTCAGCCATTGGACCGTCTCACAAGCAATAAGAGCACCATCATATATTTTTCGACACTTTACAAATGCAGATTGAGTCTCTCCCACTAAACCTGTCATCACTAACCGCATTCTTCTCACCAACACTTTTGATATAACCTTATACATACAACCAACCATACTAATTGGCCGTAGATCTTTTACTTCCTTGGCTCCCACAAATTTTGGAGCTAGTGCGACCCATGTTATATTAGCATCTGTTAATAACCTCACACTTCGGAAGAACTCCAACACAGCTGAAGTAAACCCCTGACCAATCTCACCCTAACATTTCTTTATGAAATTCATATTATATCCATCACTACCTAGCGCTTTACTGGAGTTCAATAAAAAAAATCGAACCGATTCAATTGGATTACTAATTTTGGTTAGGTTTATTAATTTTTTAAAAAAATCATGGTTTTAAAACGGTAACAAACCAAAAAGCTAACTAAAAATCGATGGATCTCTCTCTTTCCCCCTTTCCCTCCCCCTCCCTCTCTCGTATAATTGATAGTTTGTTATTTCGTGTTACCTGCTGTTGGGTTTAGTTTGTTATTGTTGTAAATTAACTAAATTGTAATGGTTGGTGTTGTAACAAATTAAATTAATCGTTAGTTGAATTGTTAATTTATTTAATTTTTCTATTGTGCTATCTGTTTCTGTTTGTATACTAATAAAATTACGAGACTTTAGTTAGTATAGTATAGAATATATTTATATTTTTATATGTTTTTATTTATTTTTATATATATTATTTTATTATAATTCAATTATTTTTTATCAGTTGAACCATAATTGGATTTATTAAACCTCTAAACTAGTAACTTGTAGTTAGATGGTTCAAATTTACTTTTCAGAGCCTTGGTCATTACCAACCAACATTTGCGGCACTACTTGATGATATTTTTCTTTTTCAATATAGAAGAATATTTTATGCATTATTTTTGTGTATATCTTTTATTTTTGATATTTAAAGTGATTAAAAAGAAGCGTGAAACTATAAAAATTATCTTTTATGCCTTAAAAAAATACAAAAAAAGTATACATAAAAAGTGATACAAATCTTATTTTTCAAATGAAAATAACCACTTTTAAAGTTCTTCTCAAATTTTTAATAATTATTCGATTAATTCAAATTGAATTTTTTTTTTTTTACTTTTAATCGTTAATAATTTTTAAAACGACCCCAATTAATTTGTTAGGGCCAATTTGTTTGCCCATTGCGACAAAAAGGCTTGTAGTCAACGGAAACTCTCTTTTTTGTTGTGGACCGAAAGCTTCATAACACATATTTCTTCTATATAATGGAAGATTATGAAACACAGCCCAGGTGAGTTTTCAGGCTATCGTGATTTACTGTGATTATTTTCTTTAAAAGTAATGCATTTGGGTTACTAAAATGTTGGACTCCTTCGAAAGTTGAGAGTTTAGACTTTGAGAGTGAAGTGTGGTTGAGAGTCTTTAAAAATTGAAGCAACATCAAGACCGAAAACAAAGTTTGAAATATCATGAGAGAAAAAACTGTTGAAGCGTTTTTAAACAAAATAATTATCCATGACCACCAAAAAAAAAAAAACGAAAACCAAAGTAATCACAGCGGCTTGAGGCTTAATTCACATGGTACATTAGATTGTCTCTTAAGAACTTCATAATATGTACGTGAGTAGTAAGTTGGGCTGATAATGAATAGGGTAAGTTACAGTTTAAACTCTATTTTAATTTTATCTATGAGTTGAGAATCTTTTAATTTTAACCTTACCCGTACTTTAATATTTTACATCTCGGTCCTATTTGATTCGGCACACACCAAATTAATTTTTTCAATCAAACATAATATTTAATTATTACATAGTTCATAAACATACTAATAAAATAGAAAATACAAAATTTAGCCCATATTAAAATTAAAAACAAAAAAATTACAATAAAATCTTTGTTAAAACTACAAAAGTGAGAGAATGTAGATTTGATCTCTATCAACTTCATTATATATGTATAATAATTTTTAATTATATACTATAATATATCAAGGGTGCGAGTTGGTCGAGTTGGATTAGACTTAAACCCGTACCCGACTTTATCCATAACTCAACTCGTTCCGCTCTCAATCCGACTCGTTATGAATTAGATTGCTAATTCTACCTAAACAGATTCGATCGGATTTAATACCTACAGATAGAATTAGTATTGCTAGTCCTAATAGCAAGCAATCTTTTATGATAGAATATTAAGCACAAAGCTGGAGCAAGGTTTGAATTAGAGGTAGAAACACAAGCATAAAGCAGAAGCAGGGGTTAGAAATTAAAAATTTGAATCGAAGACAAAACTCAGAAGTTGTTGAGTTTACAATGGAATTTTGACTTCTAATAGATAGAAAGTAATATGAAATTGAACATTACTCACAATAATACACTCGCTATATAATTATTAAAGAAAAAAAAAAGAAAGAAAATGAATAATTCCTATGGATGTGAATTCCTTTGATTTTAATTGAATTGAATACATTTTGATTTCACTCATTTATATAGTTTCCTAACTTCTATAAATAACAAGAGAGCATACTATAAAATAGTTTCCTATAAAAGCTCTTTAACTATCCACCATTTTCTCTCTTCCATCCTTTGTCTGCCTCCATTTGTTTTCTCTCTGCCTTTCTTTTATTCTCATAATTCTTCACCTCGTTCACAATTTGAAATCTACTCAAATTTTGGATGATCAAAGTGTGGTATTTATATCGGGTTGCATCATTTTTACAATGACTGTCTTCGTACCCTTGTTCATGATCAAACCAATCGTAGTTCCTCTATTTCTCCATGTAATGCCTAACATGAAGCAATATTGAGCAATTCCAAACAGTGTTGGAACTTGTTTCCTGATACTACTTTAGTCAACATATCAGTAGGGTTTTCATTTGTGTGTACTTTTATAAGAGAAATGTTACCTTTCTCTATAACATCGCGCACGAAGTGATATCTTACATCAATATGCTTGGTACAAGCATGATGAACCTGATTTTTAGCCAAATAAATTGCACTTTGACTATCACAACTCAGATTCACGCAATCTTGCTTCAACCCCAAATCATCTAGAAGATCCCTTAACCACAATGCTTCTTTCACCCCTTCTGTTACTGCCATGTACTCAGCCTCTGTAGTAGATAGTGCCACTGTAGCTTGTAACATCGATCGCCAACTAACTGGAGCACCTTGTATTTTATATACATAACCAGTCGTAGAACGTCTTCTATCTAGATCACCAGCATAATCAGAATCAACAAAGCCACTGATTTGACATGATTTTCCACTAAAGCATAAACCTGTGTCAATGGTACCCTTCAAGTATCTTAATATCCACTTGACTGCTTCCCAGTGTGCCTTACCCGAGTTTGCCATGAACCTGCTAACAACACTGACTGCATGTGAAATATCTGGGCGTGTGCACACCATAGCATACATTAGGCTACCTACTGCACTAGCATAAGGTACATTTTCCATGTAAGCCTTATCCTCTGCTGTTGTGGAGATTGTTTACCAGAGAGCCTAAAATGTGGAGCCAACGGCGTTACCACCGATTTAGCATTTTTCATTTCAAACCTTTCAATAACGCGCTCAATGTATCCTCTTTGGCTCAAGAACAATTTTTGGCTTGATCTCTCTCTTTTAATTTCCATACCTAATATTTTTCGTGCAGCACCCAAGTCTTTTGTTTCAAATTCTTTACCAAGTTGAACATTTAACATATCTATCTCTACCTTGCTCTTAGAGGCAATAAGCATGCCATCCACATACAATAGAAGATAGATATAATCACCTCCAGGAAGCTTACGAATGTATATACAACAATCATAATTACTTCTGGAAAAACCTTGTTTTAACATAAAGGAGTCAAATCGCTTATACCATTGCTGAGGAGATTGTTTCAATCCATATAGCGATTTTCTCAAGCGACATACCTGACTTTCTTTACCCTCAACCTTGAAACCCTCAGGTTGATACATGTAGATTTCTTCCTCTAAGTCACCATGCAAGAATGCAGTCTTCACGTC
>NC_029787.2:19101322-19101851 GCF_000816755.2 Arachis ipaensis
TGTGTCAATGGTGCCCTTCAAGTATCTTAATATCCACTTGACTGCTTCCCAGTGTGCCTTACCCGAGTTTGCCATGAACCTGCTAACAACACTGACTGCATGTGAAATATCTGGGCGTGTGCACACCATAGCATACATTAGGCTACCTACTGCACTAGCATAAGGTACATTTTCCATGTAAGCCTTATCCTCTGCTGTTGTGGAGATTGTTTACCAGAGAGCCTAAAATGTGGAGCCAACGGCGTTACCACCGATTTAGCATTTTTCATTTCAAACCTTTCAATGATGTGCTCAATGTATCCTCTTTGGCTCAAGAACAATTTTTGGCTTGATCTCTCTTTTTTAATTTCCATGCCTAATATTTTTCGTGCAGCACCCAAGTCTTTTGTTTCAAATTCTTTACCAAGTTGAACCTTTAACATATCTATCTACTCTTAGCTCTTAGAGGCAATAAGCATGCCATCCACATACAATAGAAGATAGATATAATCACCTCCAGGAAGCTTACGAATGTATATTCATAATTACT
>NC_029787.2:19101900-19107452 GCF_000816755.2 Arachis ipaensis
GAGTCAAATCGCTTATACCATTGCCGAGGAGATTGTTTCAATCCATATAGCGATTTCCTCAAGCGACATACCTGACTTTCTTTACCCTCAACCTTGAAACCCTCAGGTTGATACATGTAGATTTCTTCCTCTAAGTCACCGTGCAAGAATAATGCAGTCTTCACGTCTAGTTGTTCCAACTCAAGATCACCATGAGCGACAAGACTTAAAAGCACCCGTATGGAAGTGTGTTTCACCACAGGAGAAAATATCTCATTGTAATCAACACCTTCTTTCTATGCAAATCCCTTTGCTATTGACCTAGTTTTGAATCTTGTACCATCTGATTTAGTAGGATCTTCTTTTCTTTTATACACCCACTTACAACCAATTGCAGTCTTTTCCACGGGCAATGGGACCACATCCCATGTCTTGTTCTTATGAAGAGATTGCATCTCTTCCTCCATAGCGACCAACCAACGCTCTCTATCTTTGTCTTTGATAGCATGTTTGAAGGTGACCGGCTCATCATCCTCTGCTGAGAGTGCATAATCTACCAAGTTTACCTGCCCATAATGTCTCAAAGGCTTGTCTGACCCGAACTTCTAAACAAATTTATAATTTCTCTTTGGCCTAGTAGATGCCAAAGAATCCTACTGCTGCTGTTGTAATGCATGTGCATTTTCTCGCTGAATTTTCTCATGATCAAGTTCATCCTCTGCGTCATCTCGAGTAGCATTAGGATGCTCCACCTGAACATTACTAGAGTCTATTTATTGGTATTTAGACTTTATCTCCACCACTTGAGTATTTGAAGTTTTTCCAACATCACCATCATCTGGCACCGTATCTTTAGACAAAGCTACCATAGATCGTTCATCAAAGGTAACATCCCTGCTAATTACAAACTTAGAATCATTTACACTCCAAAGGCGATAGCCTTGAACCCCTCTTGGATACCCTAAAAAGATTGCCTTCTTAGCTCTATCATCAAGCTTATTATCTTTGACATGATAATAGGTTGTGCATCCAAAGACTCTGAATTTCTCGTAATCTGCATGTTCTCCTGACCACACCTTATAAGGTGTGTCTCCATCTAAAGAAGAATGTGGGGATCGATTCACTATGTAGCAAGCTGTAGCAACCGATTCTGTCCACCATTCTCTGCCTAACCCGGAATTAGAGCGCATACACCTTGCCTTCTCAAGTAGCGTACGATTCAGTCGTTTGGCGACTCCATTCTGTTGTGGTGTTTCTCTAACTATCCAGTGTCTTGCAATGCCTTCTCGGTCACAGAACTCCTTGAAAGCCCCATTCGTGTACTCTGTACCATTATCAGATCGTAGAGTTCTTCCTACCTGTTCGATTTTCAACCATTGCTCTCCACCGCTTAAAAGTATCGAATACCTCATTCTTATATTTGAGGAAGTAAATCGAAATATACCTGGAATAATCATCAATAAAAGTAACAAAATACCTGGAACCACCCTTGGAAGTAACTTTAGCCGGGCCCCAAACATTAGTATGCATGTAGTCTAACAACCCTCTGCTTTTATGCTTGCTTGTAGAAAACTTCACCCTATGTGCCTTTCCATACACACAATGCTCACAAAATTCCATTTGTGGTTTCTTCATATTCTTCAGCAAACCTTGTCCACAAAGCAATGATAAACCTTTCTCTGACATATGTCCAAGCCGCATGTGCCATATTCTTGTGCAATTTGTTTGATCTCTACTTACACCGATTCCAATTACTAACTCACCTGTGACTGTTGTCCCCAAAAGAGAATAAAGATTACCGTAATGAACTCCCTTCATCACTACCAAAGAACCATGAACAACTTTTAGTACCCCATTTTTCGCAACTATTTTGCAGCCATTTTTCTCCAACAAATCTATGGAGATAAGATTTTTCCGCAAGTCTGGAATATGCCTCACATCCTTTAAGGTTTTTACTCCTCCATCATGCATCTTGATTCTTATAGTACCCAACCCCACAGTTTTACAAGCATGATCATTGCCCATTAAAACTGTGCCACCATTTATGCTTTCATAGGTAGTAAACCACTTCCTATTTGGACACATATGGTGAGAGGCTCCTGAATCAAGAATCCACTTACCGGAGATTTCATAAGATTGTTCTGTTATAGAGTAACAATCCTCCTCATCATTTGAGATGTAGCTTGCTTCTTGCTTTTCATTTGGGTTGTCGTTGTTCTGTTTCTTGAAAGTTATCTTCTTATTTGGACAATTTACTTTGAAATGTCCAGCCTCACCACATTTAAAGCATGTTCTCTCCGCGTGAGGTCTAGATTTTGGACTAGACTTTCCACGTTTATTACCTTTTCCTCTTTCATTAGTCCTTCCTCTAGCCGCGAACAATCCTTATGCTTGATCATTATACTCTCTTCCATTTGAAGATGACATTACACTTGTAGCAACCTTACGTATATCATCCGCTAAAAATGATGCCCTCGTCTCATCCATGGTCAGAGTGTCACCCACCAGCATCAATGTCTGCACTAGATTTTCATAGGACTTCGGTAATGAAAGTAACAATATGAGTGTATGGTCTTCATCATCAACATTCACATATATATCCTTTAAGTTTGATATGATCCCATCAAATTTATTGATATATTCTTAGATTGAGGTGCCTTCCTCTATCTTGCATGTATACAATTTGGATTTTAAGTAGATCCTGTTAGTTAGAGTCTTCGTCATGAAGTTACTCTCTAACTTTGTCCAGATGCCTGCTGCAGTTGTTTCTTTGTTCACCAAGAAAGTAACATCCCTCTCAAGGCATAAGATTATTGCAGCCCGTACCTCAAGATCTAATTCTTCCCAATCCTCATCTTTCATTCCTTCCGGCTTTTTCTCTTTTCCCGCTAGTGCCTTGTGTAACTTTTGTGATATAAGTAAATTTTTCATCTGCATCCTCCAATAGGAAAAATTATTTTTTCCATTGAACTTCTCGATTTTATATTTGCCTACTTTGACATTACTACTTGTAGAAGCCATTATATTCAAAATTGAATTTTACCACTCAAATAATGAATAATATAACGTTGGCTCTTGATACCAATTGTTGAGTCTGCAGTGAAATGTTGATTTCTAATAGATAGAAAGTAATATGAAATTGAACATTACTCACAATAATACACTCGCTATATAATTATTAAAGAGAAAAAAAAGAAAGAAAATGAATAATTGCTATGGATGTGAATTCCTTTGATTTTAATTGAATTGAATACATTTTGATTTCACTCTTTTATATAGTTTTCTAACTTCTATAAATAACAAGAGAGCCTACTATAAAATAGTTTCCTATAAAAACTCTTTAACTATCCACCATTTTCTCTCTTCCATCTTTTGTCTGCCTTCCTTTGTTTTCTGTCTGCCTTTCTTTTATCTCACAGAAGTAAATGCAGCAACGGCCAAAACTACAAAGTAGAACCAAAATGAATGAAAGATGAAGCAAAGAAGAGGTAAGAAGGACTAAAGGAAAAGGTTGAAAAGCACAAAAGAGAAAAAGTCTACGAGTAATAGAGCTAGACAAGAAACAAGTATTTTTTTAAAGCCCAAGCGACGTTGTTTTAGCTCAAAATGGGATAAAAATCAAACGTGCAAACTGAAACTTAGGAGTAAATTCACAAGTTGAAACAAGTTTGTTTGAATTTATCTGAGTTCAACAAATTGTAGTAAAAATAAGTTTGAAATTGAATCAACTCGATATTACTATTTAGAAACGTAAAATCAGAAGATTCAACAAGAGTTAACTCGAGAGTTTGACCATCTATATATTTATTTAGATTACACTAATAGACATATAGACAGTTTTACTCTCAAAAAAATATATTGTTAAAAAATACAAAGAAAAATGTAAAATTTTTACACCTAACACTTGACACAAAAATAATATCAAATATTTTACTAAAAAGCATAATATAACAGTTATAAAATTGGATAATTAACTACTCTACCCTTGCACATATGCACACAACAAATAACAATTAATGTTAATAATTGAAAATGCACCTAATGTAACACCCTAACTACCAAAGCTCACACTTCCGGCTGCGCGACTCTGATAGTTCGGACATTACGACGACACTTATACTATTTAATACTAAAATATGAGCCTGTTTAAAACTTTAAACCGCAAAACCGCTCCCAAAAATACCTTTGCTATATAGCGTACATCCATACATACCATACAACTTACAGAAACTCATAGAGAGTACATCCATATATATATATATACATACATATATATAAATATTATTACAAACATTAACCAATACAATTCCTATCCCTCTTACAGAATATATCAAGATAAAGGCGAGGGTACAATAAACCATAACTAAAACAATACAGAGCATCTCAACAACAATAAAATAAACTCTTCGTAACTTCTGCGCCCATATCCTGAAAGGGGAAAAATGTAGGGGGTGAGAACATCATCCTCGAAAGGGTTCTCAGTAGAGGGTTTTTGGGAATTACTGTAATAGGATACGTGAAGATAAACCGTACCAGTGATTAATAACCGTCTTATACCTCTTTTCAAAAACAACGGTTTACAATAAAAGAGAAATCTGAAATCCTTTTTCTGAAAGAAGAAACTGTTCATTTAAAACAATATTCAAAAGCATTTCAAAAGGTTTATCTATGCCGAACCAAATTAGCCTTTCACATATTTCCAAACCATAACCACAATACTGAAACCAACCATCGGTCCATCTCAATTCAACCACGGCCCTAGGCCCAAACAATCCAACCAACAACCAATCACCACAATCCAACAGAGTCCCAGATGCAAACACAAATAGGAAGTTCAAGCACAAACAAACAGTTATTACAAGTAGAACAGTTAGCAATTAATTACATAGGCAAACCAAGTATAATATGCACACCCAACCAATGCCACACAAATGCATATGATGCATGCCTGTCTCTAGTGGCTGATGATATCATCTGTCGGTTACGAAGCCAACCCGACGTGTCCGGTAGCTAACCCGGACACAGTCTCTCTGTTGCGTATTATTATCATTAGAAGGTATCTGCGCCCTGTCGCCATTAGAGGGTATCTACGCCCTGTCGCCATTAGAGGGTATCTGCGCCCTGTCGCCATTAGAGGGTATCGGTGCCCTGTCACCCTTACAACCAGAGAGAAAACACAAGCATACTCGCATACAATATTCATTTCAGCCATCCGGCTTAAATTCACAATTCATTCAATTGCATACATGCATTTGTACTCAACCATGGATCACCATCCATCTCAGCCATCCGGCTCACGGTTCAATTCAGAACCAGCCAAATTATCAATAAATACAGCCCTTCGGCTTAAATTCATGCTTCATAATCAGCCATACAGCTCACCACTCATTCGGCAATCAGCCATAGTTCAATAGCATACACAGCCATTCCGGCTCATAACAAAATAGCATTTCTACCATCCAACATCATCAATTTCATCAAACCGGCCTTCAAGCCATAAATCACTTTTTTTTCTCAAATCGTTTCACTTTGAAATCAAGTTTCAACTCTTTTCAGCCTTGGCTTTAGAAATC
>NC_029787.2:19107469-19116213 GCF_000816755.2 Arachis ipaensis
AGAATAACATAACTCATTTCGCCAAATTCATTTAAAATCATTAAAACATTGGCTTTCTGATTTGAGTAAGCAAATAGGATCTAAGCCAAACTGAGTCATGTAATCATTTACTCCTTTCAAAGCCATTTCCTTTACTTAGACAAAACCAACTTCAACCCCCATGATAAATTCTAGAACGTTTCAACTGTTCAAAATTGTTTTAGTCTTGCAAGAATTCAGAATTCAAAGAGTACTTAAAACCTTTCTCAAAACATTTCAAAATGAAACTTGTCAATTGACATTCAGGTTCTTTCAAAGTCATTGAAACTTCTTTAATTGAAACCCCCAAGTCAAATTCAAAGGCATAAACCCTTTTCACATCCAAACAGCTTTAAAACACAAGTTTCATCTAAATAACCTTCTCCTGAAAGAGATACAATGCCTTTCTTAAGAAGCAAGACTAAATCACAATTTCCTCTTTATTAATTCATTTCGAAAGCATGAATCATCCTTTTCTCGATAATTCAAATAAAATAGTAGAAGTCTTTAACTCATCATTTCCCAGACAACATTTTAATAAAGACTCGGATTTTATAGAAATTTCGGCAGCACCTCCCCTAAAACTTGGACTTTTGCCACCCGGTTCGGGTCCCAACTAAACCGTTTCTCATTCCTTTTCAACAGCTCAAAACCAGAAATCAATTCAAGAATAAACTATAGTTTTCAGAAAGCGCCCCTACCTCAAAACGCAAATTCCATAACCCAAACGTCTCACAGAGTCCTTTACGCCTCAACCCGAACTGACGGCAACCGAGACCTCAGCTCCCAGCCACTTTCGCAATAACCATAGTAACACTAATCGCAATATACAATAATCAGGACTCGACCCCACGTTATCAAAACTCATATTCATTAACCAAGCACAACAAGGTACTAACGCGAGGCTTTCAAAATAGAGATACTCACTAGATTAACGAAACGAAATAGCCGCAACTCCAAATCGACTCGGCAACGGCCCGAATTTCTGATAATAGCAGCTGTACAACCACGCAGTGTCAATACTCTTTCCGAAATCCAAAAAGGACAGAAACCGCAAATTAAAACCCTTACCCGCATACTTTTCCGGCGACGGCAGGAGTAGCCAGCAGCTCCGGCAGTGGTCCCTAACGTCACAGAACCACTCCTGGCGGTCGGAATCACAGAGATGCAGCTCCCTTCTCCGGCAGCGACACCTGCGGCGGCCACAACCCCTTTTGCCGGCGGTAGTTTGGGCTTACCATCATCAGCAGTAGCGAGCTCGAATGGTGGCAATGGCGTCCGGGTCAGATTCCAGAACCCAGAAGTGGGAGCAGATTTGGCGGCGGGAGGAGGCACGAGCGACGGCGGCGCTCAAGAACTCCGGCGAGGACGCGTTCTGCCTCATCGCTCCTCTTCCTCTCGCGTGCAGCGGAAGAATCTTCGGCCAGGGTTTGGTGGTGGCGACACCCTCAGCCGCGGTGACACGTGTCGACAATGGCAGCTCGGCGGCGGTGGGAAGGAGCGGCGAGTCCCTCTCCGCAAGATGCCAACTCCACGCTTTCTCTCTCTCCCTCGGTCTCGCGCTCCCCTTTGGTCGCGATGAGGATGATCAGCAACTGACGGCGAGGCACGGCGGTTGGACAGCGGCGCGAAGCTTCAGCGACAGCGACGCGGATGGCATCCCGCAGTGCTGACGGCGACGACGCGACGGCGGCGGTGGAGCCCAGCACGCCGGCGCGAATCTCCTTCCTCTCCTCCTCTCTTCATCCGCAACTCATCCTCTCTCTCTGGTCCGTTTTCTGCTTTTGTTTCCTTTTCTCTTAGGAAATTGTTGGATTGCAGGTTTGCTGAAGGGAAGAAGAAAAGGGGTGGCGGCTGCTATGCTTAGGAATTAGGGTTTTATTTTCAAAAGCTAGGGTTAGGGGCATTTTGGTAATTTCAAATAAAGTTGAGAATAATATGGTAATTGAAACCCAAATTAAATCCAACACTAGAGGTATATAGAAAATACTACTTGTTCATCAATTTCACAAATTATTTTCAATAAAATGCCCAAATCTAAAAATTAGAAATAATATACTTAATTTCTTCATTTTCCAAAATAGCAGTAATAATATTTAAAATATTACTTATCTAATCCAAATCATATAAAATCCTTATTGTTTCATAACTATCAACCTTATACTTTAAATATAGAAAATAATCCAATAATTATAAAATTGGATAATAATCATAACTTATCTCAAATCCAATAAATCAAAGCTTGCCTTAATTATCTTTAATAAAATAATCTCTGAAATTAAGGCTATAAATAACTGTAGGATTTGAGACTTGATCATAATAAGACTTTTCAAAAGTTCTGGGTCTTACACCTAAAGTACATACACCACTAAAGATCTAAACATCCATTTTGGCACGTAATTGACAACTTATACATAAACTCATTTTATTGTTGCTTGATGAATTTTACTAACAAATAAAATAACTTATAAAAAATGTTAAAATGTCATTAAAATTTATTATTTTTGTCAGTAGTTAGTTATCAAAATTTAAAATGAACTAAAATATGTTATTAAATTATTAAACTAAAAAAATTCAGTTAATAGCTAAAAGTGATGACAAAAAATAATAAATTCTGATGGTCCTTTAATATTTTTCATAACTTATTTCACAATGATAAAAATAATAAGTGTGGCAAATATAAGAAATTAGTCCTATATCATGAAAAGAAAACAAAGTAAAGAGTTTATAAGATGAGAGTTTCGTTAATGTAATATCTTAAGGTTTCTTAATAAACAACGTCATTCTTTGTTTTTAAGAATCACAGTCTTTAAATAAATAGAAATCAAATTAGATATTTACTCGGGTAAAAAAAATGTTGATTAAAAATTTTAAATCAACTTGCATGGACTAGAATCTTTATGAAACATGGTTAAAAAAAAATTGAAGAAACAAAGTTTGAGTTGAAAATAATAATCATCTATTTACTAGAAGATGTTAGAAGCTTGAAGATTTTTAAAGAACATTCAAGAGAGTAGTACAACTACAACATTCTACAACATTGAAGAGATTCAAAATCAAATTGAATTGAAATTGGAAGTCATGCAACCTAAATTAGAAGATTATAGAAACTACATGAATACAAGTTGAAAGAAGATTCATGAAGCCAACTCATGAAATAGTGGTCATTACAAAATTGAGTTGTGATTCATAAATTATTATTTTAGTAGAAAGCATTGCCTATATAAAGGTACATATGCCTTGTGTATTGTGTGTTCCTTGAAATGAGAAAATATGATTATGAGAAGTGTTCTTTTGTTCCATGAGTGTTGGTGAGTTTGAGAGATTGAAAATATGATAGTATTATTTATGAAAGTGAGTGATTTTGGGGCCAATTAAGTTGTGGGTATTATACTTACAATTGGTATCAGAGCTGGTTAATCCAACGTCTGGTGTTTGAGAGTTTGTGAAGTGTGAGAGAGTTCTCGCATAGCTGTTCATTCGTAGAGTCAGTATGACAAACACTTTTAATATTGTGTGGTTCGGTCCCAAGTTAGATGGGAAACTTGATTATAGTTATTGTGAGACTTTGATGTCTACCCATTTGAAGGCCTAGAACCTGTGAAATTTCATTGAACCGGGTTTGCAAGAAGGAGTAGATGCTGCCCAACAAAGGAGAGATCAATAGGCGCTATCTCAAATTCACCAAGGTGTAGATTATACGGTATTTGGTAAAATAGCAAATGCCAAAAGTGCAAAAGAAGCATGGAACACGTTGAAGCTGTCATATAAAGGCGTAGATAAAGCTCAGAAAGCAAAGCTACAGTTTTTCAGAAGAGAATATGAAAGGTATGAGATGTCTAGCTCAGAAACTGTTGAGCAATATTTTACTCGTGTTATAGACCTTCTCAATAAGATGAGAGTCTATAGAGAAGATATGCCCGATAGTAAAGTAGTAGAGAAAATTCTTCGCATCATGCCGATGAAGTATGACCATGTAGTGACTACGATACTAGAGTTCCACAATATGGACACCATGACGATTGCAGAGTTGCAAGGAACCATGGAAAGTCACATCAGTAGAATACTAGAGAAGTCAGAAAAATCAACCGAGGAAGCCCTAAAAAGCCGAGCGAATTTAAGCAATGTTGCAGAACCAAGCCGTACACAAGAAGGACGAGGACGTGGTTTCAATCTTCAAAATAAAGGTAGAGGAAGTTTCAGAGGTAGAGGTCGTGGCAATTACAACCAAGGAAATTATAATAATTTTACACCACCTAATCAAGGAAGAGGTGGAACAAATTTCAGGCCTGTCAACCGAGGAAGAGGTCGAGGTAATTTTTATCAAGAAAGAACTAATTTCAGCTACTTTCATTGTGGAAAGTATGGACATAAAGCAGCAGATTGCAGATTCAAAATGATGAATAACAATAAAGCACACATTGTAGAAAAACAGCATCAAAATACTAATGATAATCCGAGTACTCAGACTTTATTTTTTACAACTAATTCATGTGTTGAAGATGAAAATATATGGTACTTGGATTATGCTTGTAGTAATCATATGTCTGGTAGAAAGGAGTTCTTTTCTTCATTAGATGATTCTGTTAAATTATTATTGAAGTTTGGTAATAGTACAAAGATCCCTATTGAAGGAAAAGGACACAATCCAATTAGATTGAAGAATGGTTCTCTAAGTTATATTTCTGATGTTTACTATGCTCCTGAACTTGATTACAATTTATTGAGTATGGAAAAATTATCTGAGAAGGGATATAAGATGACTTATCATGGATATTGCACTGTGTTTGACAACAATGGAAAGTTCATAGATAAAGCAAAGATGACTTCAAACAGAATATTTCCATTAAAAATTTAACATGTTAATCCCTCTTGCATGAGCTCTGTGATACTTGATGATAACTGGCTGTGGCACATACGGTTTGGACATTTTTATTTTTCTGGCCTAAACTACCTGTCAAGGAAAGGACTTGTTTATGGCCTACCACGGATTCATATTCCCAATTGTATTTGTGAGATTTTTCAACTGGGAAAAAAGCACAGAGATCCATTCCCTACAGGAAAGTCATGGAGAGCTAGAAGATTACTTGAAATTATGCATTCAGATCTCTGTTCTGTAGAAGTTCCAAGTAATGGTGGTAGCAGGTACTTTATCACTTTTATTGATGATTTTAGTAGATATACATGGGTATACTTTCTGAAGCAGAAATCAGAAGCATGTGATGTCTTTAAGACATTCAAGGCATTTGTTGAAAAACAAAGTGGCTATAAAATCAAAATACTCATAACAGACAGAGGAACAGAATATCTTGTGTGTTCAGAATACCTTAAGCAACACGAAATTCAACACCAACTAACAACTATATACACTCCTCAAGAAAATAGAGTTGCTGAAAGAAAGAACAGAACCATCATGGATATGGTCAGATGCATGCTCAAGTAAAAACAAATGCCTAAAGAGTTTTGGGCAGAAGCAGTCGCAATAACAGTTCATATTTTAAACAGAAGTCCAACAAAAAGTGTTCGTGATAAAACTCCAGAAGAAGCTTGGAGTGGAAAGCGGCCTTCCATTCATTATTTCAGAGTCTTTGGGTGTATTGCTTATGCCCACGTACCAGATCAATTAAGGAAGAAGTTAGATGACAAAGGCGAGAAGTGTATCTTTATTGGCTATAGCATAGACTCGAAAGCATACAAGTTGTACAATCCAGAAACAAAGAAAGTAATCATCAGTAGAGACGTGACGTTTGACGAAAAAGCCATGTGGGACTGGGACACAAAGACAGAAAAGCAGCCGATTGTAATTTCAAATACATGTGATGATGAAGAAGAAAGACAACGGGACGCAACCGAACAACCAGAATCATCTAGAGGACCTCAAAGAGAGCGGAGACTACCTGCTAGATTAGCAGATTATGAAGTTGGCAATGACAACAATCCATCCGATGAAGAAATCATAAATTTTGCTCTATTTTCAGATTGTGAGCTGTTGAACTTTGAAGATGCCTCTAAAGACAACAATTGGAAGAAAGCAATGGATGAGGAGATTCATGCCATTGAGAAGAATGACACATGGGAGCTGACAGATTTACCAGCAGATAAGAAGCCGATTGGAGTAAAGTGGGTTTACAAAACTAAGTACAAACCCAACGGTGAAGTTGATCGTTTCAAAGCAAGATTAGTTGCAAAAGGATACAACCAAAAACCAGGTATCAACTACTTTGAAGTATTTGCTCCTGTTGCTAGATTAGACATTATTCGTATGATTATTTCACTCTTGGCCCAAAATAAGTGGAAAATACATCAAATGGATGTTAAGTCAGCATTTTTAAATGGCACTTTAGAAGAAGAAGTGTACGTTGAACAACCTGCAGGATATGAAGTTCTTGGAAAAGAAGATAAAGTTTACAAGTTGAAGAAAGCCTTGTACAGGTTAAAGAAAGCACCAAGAGTGTGGTATAAGAAGATTGATTCTTATTTTACTCAGACTGGTTTCAAAAGATGTCCATTTGAACATATGCTTTATATCAAGTTCGTTGAACCTGGAGATATCTTGATCGTTTGTCTTTATGTTGATACTTTAATTTTTACTAGCAACAATTTGAAAATAATTGCAGAATTCAGGGAGACTATGATAAAGCACTTTGAAATGACAGATATGGGCTTGATGTCTTACTTTCTTGGCATTGAAGTGGTTCAAAGAGATGATGGAATTTTCATTTATCAGAAGAAATATGCAAATGATATTTTAAAGAAATTTTAAATGGAGCACTCAAAACCAGTTTCTACTCCAGTCAAAGAGAAGTTCAAATTGCTGAGAGAAGATAAAGGAAGAGCAGCAAATCCCACATACTACAAAAGTTTGATTGGAAGTCTAAGGTACTTGACTGCGACTAGACCAGATATTGTGTTTGGAGTTGGTTTGCTTAGCAGATTTATGGAGGAGCCTTATACCAACCATTTACAAGCAGCAGAAAGAATTCTTGAGGAATTGAACGAGAAACAAAGTACTCCAACGACGATATTTTGCGATAATAAGTCAGCTATTGCACTTTGCAAAAATTCAGTATTTCATGGAAGATCGAAGCATATTGATATTCGGGTTCATAAAATTAGAGAGTTGGTAAATGAGAAAGAAGTTGTGATCGAGTATTGTCCAACTGAAGAACAGGTTGCTGATATATTTATAAAGCCATTGAAGACTGAGTTATTTTACAAATTGAAGAAAATGTTTGGAATGATTAATTCTACAAGTTTGATTTAAGGGAGGCAATGTTGATTAAAAATTTTAAATCAACTTGCATGGACTAGAATCTTCATGAAACATGGTTAAAAAATTTGAAAAAGCAAAGTTTGAGTTGAAAACAATAATCATCTATTTACTAGAAGATGTTGAAAGCTTGAAGATTTTTAAAAAACATTCAAGAGAGTAGTACAACTACAACATTCTACAACAATGAAGAAATTCAAAATCAAATTGAATTGAAATTGGAAGTCAAGCAACCTAAATTAGAAGATTATGAAAACTACGTTAATACAAGTTGAAAGAAGATTCATGAAGCCAACTCATGAAATAGTGGTCATTATAAAATTGAGTTGTGATTCATAAATTATTATTTTAGTAGAAAGCATTGCCTATATAAAGGCACATATACCTTGTGTATTGTGTGTTTCTTGAAATGAAAAAATATGATTATGAGAAGTGTTCTTTTGTTCCATGGGTGTTGGTGAGTTTGAGAAATTGAAAATATGATAGTGTTACTTATAAGAGTGAGTGATTTTGGGACTAATTAAGTTGTGGGTATTATACTTAAAAAAAAAAAAAGGAGAAGAACCACCAAGCATAGCAGTGTGATTTGTTCGATCTCCAATAATTAACTAATGCGATTTTGGTAATAGGATTATTGATCGTGAACAAGAAGACAAGAAATAAGCAAGCATCGTTCTTGTTTGGAACTGTTTCAATATTAGCCGACCGCTTTGGGATTAAAATATTTTTAGCAGCAGATCTGGTTTGTACGTCCTTTAATATTTTCGATACAATCATTTTTATAAAGAACTTAACAGATTATGGAAGAAATTAATATTATATTCTAAGCAAATTGGCATGTTCCAACGGCTAGTTGCTAGTATTGAATAATTTGAAAGGAAGTTCCAGGCACGATGCATCAGACTTAAGGGAAAGATTTAGTACCAAATAATACTCATGTGTTTACTTCCCTGTTTGATTTTTATTAATGGAATATTTCACATAATTAACAAAGATAAATACAAAAAGAAAGGACCTTTCAACATTTGATTTTGGACACATTCTACCACAGGAAGGATTTAAGAGAGGAGGCCAATGCAAGGATCAAAAACAGAACTCCAGACTCTAGTTATTGGAACTTTGGAAGTGTAGAAGACTAATCACTACAGCAAGGTAAAAGTAATTATAAAAACTAGGCAAATTCACAAGAAATTTCCTATTCACAACTCACAAGTTTCTGATCTTATGTTTCCTATTGCGACGTGCAGATGATGCTGTTAGACTGGAGACTACAGGGGTAACAAGTTGTGGTAAGCTATATATTATTGGTTTAGCAAATGTGTTCGGAACTTCGGATGTCACATGTTAAAATTACTTATTAAGAATGTTTTTATGAAAAAAATATATAAATTTTAGTTTTTCATTTATTTATTATGTATTTATTAAAATAAAATGTTTAAAAACTTCTATTAGTAAC
>NC_029787.2:19116375-19121154 GCF_000816755.2 Arachis ipaensis
AAAAAGATAAAAGTAATTTTTTTAAAAAATATCTCTCTTTTCTATTATTTAGAGTAAAGTACTATTTTGATCATCAACGTTTAGGTCAAATTTTAATTTGGTCTCTAACGTTTTAAATGTTCTATTCTATTTCTATATCAAAAGTTTAATGTGGTCTTACCGTTAACAAATGAGTGACGTGGATGTTAATAACCGTTATTAGTTAAGTCATATCTTTTTCTATGTATTAAAAAAATATAACCAAAATCTTTTTGTATCACTTCTTTTTTGCAAATTTTTTTTTTGTATAAAACTCAAAATCCTAACAATCAATCATCAATGCTTAAAAATCAAAGAAAAAACTTATTGATGGATCGATTTTACTTACATACTGAAATTGAATGCTATTGACTCTTAATATACGAATTATTTGTGTCAAATTTAATAGTGAAACAACATTGAACCCGCTTAAATTTTTTTTTGAATTGAAGTAAGACGTTTGAAAGTTTTTGAGATTGAAATAAAACATTTGAAACGTTATGGACTAAATTAAAATTCGGTACAAACGTTAAAAACCAAAATAACACTTTATCCTATTATTTATTAAAGAACGAGTTAAAAAATATATATATATATCCACCTTAACTAAGAAGAATGCCACCTAATTCCAGCTTATAAGATTCGGTCAATTTCTTAATCCACTCAGAATAACTCAACTCCAGAAACAATTCTTTCCATCGATTGTTTAGTCAATTTGCCGATTCATTAAGAGTTGCAGTTGAATCCTCATCCGACGGCAGGCAATGAATGCTTTGCGTTTGGGACTTTTCTCTTCAAAGAACTGTTTTGCTATATAGGTTCACCGTTCATGTTATGCCACATCAGTGAATCCGGTAAAACGTGATTTTAAGGAAAGAAAAAGAAGTTCTAATCCAATTAAGTCTGTATGGTAGAAGTATAAGTATCCCAAAAAAGTGTCCACTCTTCTCAATTTCAACTGTGATACAAATTACAAATAATTAATACCATAAACTCCGAAATCAAATAAAGGGTGGGCGTGTGAAAAATAAAGCACTATGTCTGCCCTATAGTATTAATTAATAAAAATAATCATGAAATAGAAGAATTGCTATTGTTCTTGTTCTTGTTCTTGTTATTGTTGCTAACTAGTTCATCATCATGATTTTGCAATGCCTGTTCAATCAAAAACCAAGACTCTTCCATCAACTCAGGGCTCAACCTGAACATCAAGACACAGAACTCCATCTGCGAAAGGTAGCCGTCGCCGTCGATGTCACCTTCCCTCATCATGCTCACAAGCTCGTCCTCCTTCATGTCCTCAATCCCAAGAACCGCCGCAGCATTACTCCTTAAGCTCTCCAACGTGATCACACCTTTCTCTTTGTCCATCAGCAACTCAAAACCGTTGCATAGTTCTTTTACGAGTCCCTCGCCTCCTAGCTTGGTCGCCATCATCGGAAGCAAGTCCTCAAAGTCAACTCCACCACCACTAGCCATGTATAGTGTTATTGAATGTGAATATTTAGAACAATATGATGAGTTTGTTGTAGTGATGAATTAATGTTGTGCCCTGTTTATATAGATAGATAGATGATAATGTGAATGTGTAAGAAGGAGGATTTAATAAGGAAATTGAGAAAAGGGGGTTTTCAAGGAAAGTGAGGAGAAGAATTAACTGAACCCTGATGGGATGACAGATAAGGAACAGTGAATTATTTTGATGATCGGCATTGATTCTGCTTAAGGAACAGCAATTGCCTCCTTGTTTCCTAGAGGGACAGTGTTTTGTTTTCCAGGGGCATATTCGTCATTTTCATTGCCTTATCTAATAAGTAATTTCGGGTGGGCGGAGGATTTGGAATTTTCTTTTTCTTTCCAAAGTTACTTAATGCTTTTGCATGCTTCCTACTTACACAATTTTTAATTCACATTGGGGGAAAAAGATAAAATTGAAATTACTTAAAAGTTAAAATTGTTAAGTCACTTTTAAGTCATTGTAAGGAAATTACAAGTTTCGGTTTATTTCTTATTTGGTAAGGTTAAATGTCATATTTCACTGCATATTTTTTAATGGGAACAAAATAAAATATATGTTAAAAGATACTCAATAACTGAGAAAATAATTTTTATTTTTTCTTTTATTTTATTGAAGAGATGGCATGCATGATGAGAAGTTAGACTTAATTTTTATTTAGTTGATTAGAATACATCATATTTGTTTTTTTTATTTAAGTACATGTCACATTGAGCTAAATTTGTTATTTTTTTTAAAAGCAATGGAAATTTTTAATGAATTTTGTATACGATTCCTCCAAAAAAAAAGTAGACATATACATTTTTTAATTTTGTACCCATAATACATGAATTCCTGAACTCAGCAAATATGAAACAGCAAAGACACTAAAAAAACATGAAGCAGCAAATTCATACACTTTTTAATTTAAATATGGAAGCAAAAGTGGTGTTGGATTCGGATATGGGGAATACAGGTATTTCACAGCCATGTGGTGTCAGTGGAACAGAACTCAGACCATACGAATTTTCCATCAGTAAACGGACGGTCCGAATTGCGTTTGATATTCCATTTCATAAAAAAATTGACAACAACAAACAACTCGGAGGATCTATTTTCTAGCTTCCAAAATTCATATTTGCCCAACCACAAGTCGGACCATGCGATTTCTTAAACAAAATTTTAAAATCAAACAACTCGTATGGTCCGATTTGTGTACTCTGAGTTTTTTCAATTTTTTAACACAAATCGGAGGTGTGTATTCTGAATTTTTCTCAACTTTTTAAACACAACGGAGGGTCCGATTTGTGTACTCTCACAATTTTAAAAAACACCAAAAATTACCATGTTAAAGTATATCACTCATTTTACTTCCATATCAAAATTTTTTAGCCTTATAGCCCAAATTCATATTGATATTGAAATAGCATTCACCTTAAATTATTGTATATATATATTTAGTGGTAAATACTAATTTGGTACATAAAAAATTCAAGTACTAATAAAATAGTATCTAAAAGATATTATCAACAAAATAATTTTTGAATAATTTTAAAATTTAATAAAAGTGACCATCCATCATTTGACTATATTTTCATTGATGGAAAAGGTTGAGTTGGCAAAAAAAGATTTGATGACTTTAATAGCTAAATAGTGTATTTTTTGTGTTTATAAAAAATTTAATGATAAATTTTACCTAACTCTCTCAAATAAAGGGTAATTACCCCCTATGACATATCTAATAACTATTAGATGAAATGAACTATGTCATCATCCTTCCCTCACTTTAATTCTTAATTTAACTTGAATTTTGATAATTAATTAAACTAATTAAACTAATTAAATATAGTAATTTTTTCTAAACTATAAGAGTTAAAAAAAAGATCTTATTTTATAATTTTTTTTAAAACTACACATATATTAATTAGATCTAACAATATGAAAAAGAATTAAAAAACTAAAAGAACAAATAAAAAAAAAAAAGTCAAATAAAAAATTAAAAAAAAAAGATAACGTGTTAATTGAGTAAGAATAGTAAATTCTATAGTTGTTAATGGGGTTGATATAAGAATGGTGTAATTTTATAGGTATGAAGTTTAAGTGGTTTTATTATAATTAATTAGTTTAGTTATCAAAATTGAAGTTAATTAAGAATTAATATCAATTATTTTGATGGCATAATTAATTTTATTCAATAATTATTAAATTTATTATAGAGGATAACTTATCTTTTATTTGAGAGAAAATTGGGTAAATTTACTAAATTTAATTAGTTTAATTTTATTTCCGATTTTACTGAAAATATGTGAAATGCATATAAAATATATATAAACAAAAATACATAACGAATAGTTTTTTATTGTCATATAAATTTTTTCCCGAGGCTCTTTTACCGTTTTACCAATGTTGACGATAAAAGTAGAGTGTAAGGGTAAGCTAACAAAATATTGGGTCAAAATGCAGAGGCTATATTATTAATTCATCATGGATCACAATTTTGTTTAGTTAATAATATAGAAAGAATCCAAGGGCCACCCATACAAGATGAAATACGGAATAAGAAATTGTGATGCTAACGCTATTACATGGTTGGTTCTAAGTCGGTTGATTGATTCTTTAAACAAACACTATTGGAAACCACCCAGTAAGTTACAGTCCTTTTTCTTTTTGTATTATTACGCACTTTATTCTCTAGTTCTATTTCAATTGGAAAATGATTTATGGCAACGTGAGGCAATCAAGCAATGAATGTGATCACATTGGACTACTATTTATCGTATAATGAGTATTTAAATTTACTACTATTTTTTCAATGGGATGCGCAAATTGCAACGCATGTAGCACCAGCTAGTACAAGGTTAGCAACGCGCAACAGCTATTAAAAGACTAGTATGTATTTATGTATGTGTGTTAGTTAGATTTGATTAATATATTACTGGTCTGCGATGAACTGGATTAGATTGTTTTGACCAATATAATTTATAATTATTCAATTTTTTTAATATAGCTTCTATATTTAATAAAATTTTGACTAAATTTAAATG
Source organism: Arachis ipaensis (assembly GCF_000816755.2). Taxonomy (NCBI): domain Eukaryota; kingdom Viridiplantae; phylum Streptophyta; class Magnoliopsida; order Fabales; family Fabaceae; genus Arachis; species Arachis ipaensis. The sequence goes on from NC_029787.2 coordinate 19,120,933, forward strand.
TTTATAGAAACACATTATTATAGATAATGATCCCAACATTCCTATTTTTTATAAACCATTTCACATAAGATTTTTTGTATTGCATATTTAGATAAATTTGTAAAAATTAGAATAATATTGTCAAAATAAGAATGACGATATCTAATTATCTATAAAAAAAAAAAATTCCTAATACAATGTTCAAAACTTCACAAAATAAATGACTAAAAATTTGGCTAATAC
>NC_029787.2:19121346-19128126 GCF_000816755.2 Arachis ipaensis
ATAATACAGCTGTAAATTCTGTTAAATTAGTATAAAATTAGTTAATAAATTAGTTTTTAATAAAGAAGATTAGAATGTGAATATTATATCAAATTAGGATAGAGCTAATTGAAACGAGAATTTTGACACTAATTCGAAGAAACCGGTCTAAGATTGGACCAAACAAGCTGAACCGGTTGAATCGAGTCCAAATCGGACCCGTGGGCTCAACTGGGCCAGCCTTTAAATGAACCCACGTACCTTCTCTTCCCCATTTTAGCAGTGTTGAAGCACACAGGGGAAAGGAAAGAAGGAATCCCGTAACTCCTCTGTCCGAGCTCTGATCCGCACCGTTTGCGGTCACGCGACCACCGCGTCAAGCTCTACCGGAACAATTTCATAGGTAACTCATTTTTTTGTTCTCAGCCACTTCTTCCCCCAATTTTCGAAAATTGAGTGGAGGTATTGAATTCCTTTGTTCTTTGATGTTTTAGGATCCAATTAGCTTGAGGAGAACGTTCACTCTTGCTTATGAGAAGCTTGGATAAGGTGAGGATACCATAATTCCATTTTAATTTTGCTGAATTTATGTTTCGGGTATTAAATTGGGTATATATGTGTTCTGAATGTGTATTAGGTTGTGAATAAATAATTGGAGCTTGAAATTGTGAATACCAGAACTTGGAGGAAGCTGTTTAGTTGAGATTTTGGGGTTGTGTTGGTTTTAGTTAAATTGTCTTGATCATTACGTGGGAATCGGCCAAGGTATGGTTTAAGTTTCTTGCATTTAATATATAATGTTCTGTAAAAATTTAGGTTAGATGACCATAGGATAGGTTGGAATGTATGTGCATGTATTTTGTTTAGTAGGTGGCTAATGAATATGTTTGATTCGAAGTGCTGGTTGGTTGATGGCTTAATGGATTATTGACTAGTCATTTGAGGTTATAAGCATATAAGCTTAGGAATGGTAAATTATGGTTTTGGTGGTTGAATTTTAGAAGAGTTTATGTAATTGTGGTTGGTATGAGACATAATTTATTATGATGGTTGAAGTAGGACATATTGTGTTGGAAAGTGGATGTTTGATGATTAATGGCCTAGGAATTGTTTGGATTGAAAGTAAGGTTTTTAAGGTTGGCAAAAGTTAGTTTTTGGGCCGAACTTCGGCGGACTATAACTTGGCTTCTGGACCCTCAATTTGTTTCTAACTTGTTTTAAAGTGAAAATTGGGTTCGCGAGATTTATGTCGTTCGAAGAACGGAAGAAAAACGATTTAAAATGATTGAGTTATGCCCGTCAAAAATTTCGGTGAAGAATATGTAATTATGCAGGTTTCATTCCCTGATTGTGCAGCTCTCTGGTTGATCATTTTTTTTTAAGAACGTATGTCCACGCGTACGCGTGGCATGGAATTTTGACGATGCGTACGCGACTGATGCACACGCGTGACATGAAGTTTTCACTCACGTGTACGCATGACCAAGGGACACGCGCGCGAGCTACAGTTTCACACTTCCACGCGCACGCGTGAGCCACGCGTACACGTGGCCCCCATTTCAGCAAACATGGTTTTTAGCATTTTAAACTGTATTTCAAACTTCTAAATCTCCATTTTCATTCCTTTAGTCATAAATAGTAGTGTTAAACCTGATAATCAGATGAAGCTAGGAAATGGGGATAACTTGGAGGTGAAGTAAAGTTAAAAAGAAAATGATGAATTGATTATGAAATGTTACGGATGATCATGTATGATACTTGGCTTGATAATCAAATGAATGATCATGTATGATACTTTGCTTGATTGATTAAATGATCGGAGATATGAAATTCCCTGGATAAAGAACAATGGCTTGCCACCACGTGTACCAGGTTGAAAACTCGATACTCTGTTGACCCTATGACGTAAGGGTGACCGGGCACTTATAAATTCTCGAGAATGTTGACCCTCATTGAGCAATATTGATTATTTGAGAAAAAGCTATGCATAGACTCTTGGGGATGCACGTCGGGGGACAGTCCAATGGTTTAGCAAACCGAACTTGTCGGGCTAGCTGTATAACCAACAGATGAGCTCATTAGCCATAGGACAGACATGCATCATGTGCATATTACTTGAATTACTTGTTTGTGCTCTAATTGGGTTTGCCTAAGTGCATTTACTATGTTAAGTGTATACCTGCTACCTGCAGTACTTGTAACCTTCTTGTGCTTGCCTTTATCTGTTTATTTGTCTGTGAAATGCTGATGGAGATGGAGGTATGGAGGAATGACAGTACGGGACTTAGATTTAGGATTAAGTTAAGTTAGATTTAGATACTCTTAGTAAACCACCTTTTATGGCTACTGTTTACTACTTTAAGCTCTATAATCTGAGTGTTGGCGTTATAGGATTGCCTCTGGCATTCCCAGAACCTTATATATTATGTGTGTGGCACCTTTACCATACTGAGAACCTCTGGTTCTCACCCCCATACTATGTTGTTATTTTTCAGATGCAGGTCGAGAGGCATCTCATTAGGCGTCTGGACTCCTGAAACGAAGTGGTTACTGGGTTATTTTGTTGTACAGTGATGTATATATATGTACTTAGCTTTCTCTCTACATAACTTGTTCTTTTGATCCTCTTAGAGGTTTATGGAGAGACATGATTTTGTTTATGTACATTTGGGTTTTGGATATGTATATATATATATATGCGTAAATATTTTCCGGCCAGCCTTGACTTCGTGGACTGAGTTAGGAGCTTGCTATTTTGTATCTTTGGCTCTCTATTCCTACTTTTATTATCTTATGTTTGATAGTTATAGTTTTCTTCACACGCAAGTTATTCCGTTTCTGAAACGTTGCGCTTTTCGTTTCGCGATTTTGTTTTACCCATTTTTCAAGGCTCCTAGTTTATTATATTCTTTCTGCTATTATATGTATGTATTTTAATTTTAGAAGTCGTAGCACCTCGCCACCTCTATTTTACATCCTAGATGTAAAGTTATGTGTGGTAGGGTGTTACAACAGTCGCACACAAAATATTTTTTTTAATACATCCAAAAATCAACCAAATAAAATTTATAATTGAAGAATGAAATATCATATCTCATTTTATTATTAGTTGACATTTTTCATTATTTAGTTGAACATGAACATTTATTCATTCCAATTTATTTAATTTTTTGATTGTTTGGTATTTTGATATCTTATTTATTAACACATCTAAAATTAAATGAATAACTTAAACACATTTAAAATTAGATATTTGTACATCCAACTTACATTAACATTACATACTCCAAATCAAATAGAAGCGTGAAAAAAATAATTAGCATAAACACATCCATAAACTTAAAGAAAGAAAACCATAAATACATCTAAAATTAAATAAACAACATAAATACGTCTAAAATTAAATAAACAATAAAATTATAAACACATCTAAAATTAAATAAATAACATAAACATATTTAAAATTAAGTATTTACACATCAAAAATACATTTACATTATAAACTAATTTTCCTTTGTTACTTACACCAACCTTCGTCAAAGTTTCAATCTTTATGCCCTCAGATTGTTCAAGTTCATGGCTTTGATTCCTATTCATAATCCTCCCAAAGGAAAAAAAGAGAGATCTCCAAACATTTTAAAAATACTCGCATTCCCATTTAAATTCACATTTGGACTTAAAAAAGGTGAGTGAGATTAAGATATTCTTCATCTTTGGTATATATATATAAAAAAGAGTGAACCTTTTAATATAGAACAAGAAGGGTATCTGGGGATCTCTTCAAGCCATTGAACTTCATTAGTTTTCACAAAAAAAAAAAATCTTGTATAAAATAATAAGAGAAGAAAGGCAGTGCGAATGACGAAATGGTAACAAGGAGGAAGGCGGCGCGGATAACGAAGTGGTAACGAAAAGGAAGGCGGCACAGAGGATAAAACGGCAACAAGGAAAAGTGCAGTGACGATGGTGGGAGCAGCGCGGAAGAGAAAATGCGTCACAGATGAAGGCGGCTTAAATGGCGAAGCGGCGACGAGGAGGGAGGTCGCGCGGAGGAGGATGCGGTGATGAGGAGGAAGGCAGTGCGGAAGAGGAAGCAGCGACAGAAAGGAGCAGCTCTGATTTTACGATTTAGCTCGTTGAAATTTGATTTTTTTTTTTTTTTTTAGATTTTATTTGAGATGTGTTAATAATTAAAAGATTTAGAATTGAGTTGAAAATTTTAAAATTAAAATTTTGAATTTGCGTTTTACTTAAATTATTTTTTGGATGTTTGAAAATTATTCAAAATTTTATTACCAAAACTTTACTAATTTAACTTAAAGAACTATAATTAATTATTCTAATGTAAATTTTGTTCTTTCACGTTATTTAAATTTGGGATATTAAAGAGAATGAATTTGTCTATTATCTTAAGAGTCTATATTTAAACGGTTTTGTAAGAGAACTAACTAGAAGCGTAGCTAACTAGGATTGATGTCCCGAAAAAAATCATTATGCATGATGAAGATGTCAGGGAGTCTCCTGGTGGAAAACAAGAAAGAATTAAAGAAAAGAATATTGAGGTGAACGAGAAAGAAAAAGTTGTTTTAAAACACTATAGAAGTGAAGAACTAGAAGTTTAGAGAGAACTGTTGGAGTTGAAATGGGATGCGGCAGTAATGATGTCACAGGGGCTACGAAAAGCAGAACATGATAATGATAGAAAGGTAATTGCCGTTGTGGATTTGAATGAGTGGCATGAAGGTTTTTTGAAAACGCGAACGGATAATTCTTTAGTGTATCCGACTGTTATGGTGAGTGCGGAATCTATGAGATCTCAAACAATCAGTAACGAAGCAATATTTGAAAGAATGAAGACTTGGGAATATAGGGATAAACGGAAAGAAGGGGTTGATTTGGTGTTGAATGAAAGTTCAGTTGGGGCTGGGTTGAAGCATATAAGGCCGAATATGTTAGTGGGGTGTGGCGGCAAAGTAGTTGTGTGGTACGACGGAGAGTACATCGTTGTGCGTTTTAAAAGGGCCTCCGGTGAAGAGAGGGGCGTGGCTGGTCATGGAGTTCGCGAAGAGGTTGATGCCACGATAAACAGCGCTGATGAGGCAGATCTGGGAGCAGGGCGGAAGTCAGCTGTTGGTGGAGGAGGTGATAATGTTCGCGTTGAGTTTGATGGCGTGGAGGGCAGGGAGGAGCGTGAAGCTCCTGATGCACCCGATGAGCAGAATCAAGCCGGGAAGGAGATTGGTGAAGGTGCGAAAATTTGTCCGAACAGCACAGTGGAGAAAAATATTCCACCAAGTACAGTTAATGAGATCCACGCTAGTTTGGATAGGAGTGGTAAGCAGCATGTTGGCATATGTCTGATGAGGAGTGATGCAGTGCATGATTCAGATTTAGAGGATGAGAATACAGTGGTGGAGGAAACCGGGTTGGAGGATGAAGGGACTAGAAACTTGGAAGATTCGGGGGACTCAGAGCAAGATGCAGACGATGAAACTAATCAAGATGAGCACGGAAGAAGTTGGGATAAAGATATGGCTGAAAATAGGGCTGCTTAGGATCTGGCGGTCGAATCAGGAGCTGTTTTATATGACGAAGATGAGGACATTATGGCTATTCTCCAAACTCAGAATGAAGTATTAGCACAAAAAAGAAGGCAAGCAAAACAGAAAGAGAAAGCAAGAAGGAGCTGCCCCAAAAATCGGAATAAGGTGCGTAATAAAGTTTTTAAATAATTTTAGTTCGTAGAATGTGAGGGGTTTAAGGGGCGTTGAAAAGTGAGAAATGGTAAAAATTTAAGTGTAAAAATAATGTGAATATATTAGGATTGATAGAGACAAAGAAGGAGGTGATTACTATGTTTGATGTAGTGCAATTTTGGGGTAATGATGCGGTGGGTTGGGAATTTGTGGGATCGGAAGGTGCTTCTGGTGGTTTATTAATAATGTGGGATGATATGATATTTAGGTTGAGTAATTGTTATAAATGGGAGAGATGGTTGTATATAGAAGGGGAATTGACAAACAATAATTTTCATTGTGCGGTTTGATTGGTGTATGGTGCACATACAAAGGAGGAGAAGCTTGCTATGTGGGAATAGTTGAGTTTTTTATCGGGAATATATCAAATTCCTCTTTGTTACATGGGTGACTTCAATAAGGTTGTGTAGTTTGAAGAAAGGAAAGTCATTAGTATGTTAATAGCAACAGCGGTAGACTTTAAAACATGGATACATGATATGGAACTGGTGGATATAGAACTGAATGACTGTAAGTTTACGTGGTTCAAGGGTCAATCGTGCAGATGAATTAATAGAATGTTAGTGAGTTTGGTTTTATTGTTATCATTTAGAGCACTTAGTTGAAAAGGAATGACAGAATCTTCAGGAATCAAGAAATAGGTGTTGCGGAAGTAGTCAACATGTCGATTAGGAGTTACAAAGAGTGGAGTGATATTTGATCTTTTGGATTGTTGATGGCATTGTCGAAGATGATTAGGAATTAATTTATTTTATCTGTCTAGTACTTTTTCATTGATGCTCCACCTTGTTGTGTTGAATTTTTTGTTTAAGAAAAAAAAACAATCTCCCACTACTCTAATTTTTCAATTTTAAAATTAAAAATACAAAATATTAATTTGAGTTGGCTTATGTTATAATTGACTGCCTAAACTTTTTCATATTTAAATATGTTGGTAGGTTAATTACCAGAGAATTTTTTATTGTAAAATAAAAAAATTATTTTTCAAAAATAATTATTCACACTTTAATTCTCCAAATCCAACTTTTTTTTTTGTGGGTAAAAT
>NC_029787.2:19128178-19132067 GCF_000816755.2 Arachis ipaensis
TTATTTGTTTATTATCTACGTAACTCTCCAATTTTTTTTTAACTAAATTAAATTAAATTAATTTTTTTTTTTAAATTAAGGTATTGGGGAGTACTATTCTTACTACATTATTGTTAAATACGACTTATCTCTGTGTACTTTTGTTTACTCTTATATATTCTTGAAAACGATGATAATAGTTGTCATTACCACCGGTAATGTTATCCAATATTTAACTTTTTAACTTTTTTTTCTCATCAGTCTGTCATTTATAGAGGAAAATGAAGTTCATTGAGAAATACAGCAAATTCTGTACAATAAATCTTATAAAATTAGTGAGATTGATCGAAGATGCTACAAACTCAACCTAAATGTAAAAAAAAAATGTATTTCAAAATTAAAATCGGATTAATTTTTGAGTTATTCTTCACATACAAGCGTTTTCCCATACAAGTCATACAAGTCATTTATATTCACGCATTTTCAGGTTTTTTTTCTGTGTCTCTTCTTTTTCTTTTTTCTCCGTGCCTCTTCTTCTTCTTCTTTCTTCGTGCTTCTTCTTCTTTTTCGTAATTTTTCTCTCTCGTTATCGCCGTCATCAACACTACATCTTCCTCCTGCTCCTCGTTGTTGAAGATAACAAATAATTCAGATTCAGATTGTCAACTGAACCAAAACAAAATTTATTATTGTTTTTAATCCAATCAAATGGCTAAGGTGTAGTTCAATTCAGAAGAAAAAATATAGCATTAGAGAAACATTTTTCTGCAGCAAATTTGGGTGTAGCACGAAGATATTTGGGTGTAACACGAAGATATTTGGGTGTATTTTAAGAATTTTTGGGCGTATCTGATAAGTTATGCATAATTCAAAACTCTTCCTCTTCCTCCTCATCATCTTCTACTCTTTTTTTTATCATCATCACCATCTTCTTTTTTTTCATATTCTTTTTTTTTATTTTACTTTTTCAATTTTCTTCTTGTTTTACTCTCTTAACAAGAATAAAAATAAAAAAAATTAAATAAAAAAGAAGAAAAAACACATAATACTGCAAAATTACTTAGAATAGGATGGACTTACATTCATTTAACTAAAAGAAAGAAAGAAATAAGGAAAAGAAGAAGAAGAAAAAAAATACAGCATTAGAGAAAATATTTTTCTGTATTTGCAGCAAATTTAGGTGTAATACGAAGATATTTGGGTGTAACACGAAGATATTTGGGTGTATTTTAAGAAATTTTGGGTGTATTTTTATTCTGATAAGTTCTGCATAATTCAAAACTCTTCCTCTTCCTCATCTTCATCTTCTTCTGCTTCTTCTTCCTCATCTTCTTATTTCGTTTTTTTATAATTTTTCTTAGGAGAAAAAATCAAACAAAGAAGAAAAAAATACATAATGTTGCAAAATCAATAGAAAGAGGAGGAGGAAAAAAATGCAGCAACAAAAACAGTAATAAAAAAAACAACGATGAAGATGAAACACACGAAGAAAAAGAAGGAAAACCGCAAAGAAGAAAGAGAAGAAGAAGGAAGAGGAGGAGGAGAAGGAGGAACGTGAAGAAGAAGAAGAAGCGTCTTCCATAATAGTGAGTGAGAGCGCGCTTTGAAAATAATTGAGTGATGCGCGTGTTATCACGCTCCAATAGGTGAATGTAATTTTTGTTAAACTTGACCCAACTTGTAAGACTTGTAAACTAAAAAGACTTGTATGTGTAGCATAACTTTTAATTTTTTTTTTTAAGAAAATAATAATGCTTTTTAATTTAGAATAGAAAAAAATCCCTGGGTCCACTCCCCGGCCCCTATGGCCGTCCAATCTCAAAGAGGATTGGGGAAAGAAATTAAACAAGCAATAGCCTAGTCTCAGTCTTCTTATCTGGTCAAAACGTTGACCACCATTCGCGCCTATTGCAGTTGCAGCTTGCAGGCCAGGGCGAGTTTATTTTTTTGGGTAAAGTACTAAATTGGTCCACTAGGTTTAGACATAATTCTGTTTTGGTCCTTAAGGATTAAAGTGTTCTTTTTCAATCCAAAAAAGTTTCATTTAGCATCAATTTAGTCCCACAGTGAGGTCAAAATTAAATAATTAACAAAATGTCCTACATAATAACAGTACAAGAACAAAATCGATAATCTGGAGAACAAGTACAAGCTCCAGAGGCATAAAATCAACCATTGATACATCAATATATTTATTTATTATTTTTTTATAATATAAATAAAATATTTTCTATAAAACTAAAGAAAATGATAAATAAATGTATTGATGCATCAATGGTTGATTTTGTGCCTCTGGAGCTTGTACTTGTTCTCCAGATTATCGATTTTGTTCTTGAACTGTTGTTATGTAGGACATTTTGTTAATTATTTAATTTTGATCTCACTGTGGGACTAAATTGATGCTAAATGAAATTTTTTTGAATTCAAATAGAACACTTTAAACCATAAAGACCAAAACAGAATTATGCCCAAACTTAGGGGACCAATTTAGTACTTTACCCTATTTTTTTCTTATGCTATCATTAACGTGTTTTTTCCCCTTTTGGGCATGATACATCTACAATTTAAAATTAGAAATATCGTTTTTTTCTTTACATATACTCTTAAACAATTAATTCACTATTTATTATTTGTAACTCAGTTGCAAAATTTATTTTTTGGACATTTTTGACATTTAAAAACTATTTTACAAAAATTGTTGCTATAAGTAATACCATTTAAGCATTAAAATAAAGAAATAACATATAACTTTAAAATAAAAAATGAGTAAATAATAAAATATTTTCTTATCTCAACTAATTTTTAAAAATAAGTTGCCAACAGTTTATTTATATTTCTGAAACGATATTTCATTTTTTTTTTAAATTTTGGTGACTAACTATATTTCAGTTTAGTAATTTTTTTTTTTTGGTGACTTTTCAGTTTAGTAATTAATCAATTGGCTAGTATAACAAAGTTCATTATCATTATTTATTGATTTTTTATTGAGTTAATTTATTTTATTATTGTTAATTTCAATACAAGACCAAATTTATCAAAATAATTAATATTAAATGTTAATTTTAATAAATAAATAAATTTTTTAATATAAAACTGAAAAAATAACAATAATATTTTATTACGTGTGTATATAACTATATATATTATTTTTTCAAAATGATAGTGGGGCTAGTGCTCCTATATCTTAAGCGTTCCGCCGTCCCTGACAAAGGGTCAAACTGTCAAAGAGACTTTGGTTACTTTCATCAAATGCAAATGCGAGCGTGGGATCTGCCATTATCCAAGTGAGACAGAATTCGATGGAGCCTATCCATATGTGAAATTAACAAGAAGTTGCTATTTCGCCATGTCAAGCCACTTAGAGGCATATACAATGCAAGTAAAAAGATAAGTCTATAAGGGTGTGTGGTTCAAGTATTACTTTATTATAAAGATTCTATTTTTATGAGAATTAAAGATATTCAAAAAAAATATGAAAACTGAAATGATAGTATTTTGATTTCTTAAAATTAAACTTATTTAAAAATAATTTTTCAAACTTTGAACCAAATATAAAAATATAATATTTTTATCTTAAAATTTCTAAAAATTATTTATAATTCCTCCGATCAATCATAGACACCCTAAGAGTAATTCACAGGTAAACAAGTACATAAATAATTAAGATGGATAATGGAACAGCTGCATGTCCCACATATTTTGACCAAGGACAAAATTTGGGTGGCAATTTAAAGGGCGTAACTCGTTCCAATAATTTGTAATTTTAATTTAGTTTAGGTTAACAAATGTCTAAAGAAGTAATAAAAAAATATTTTCACTAAAAATACAAAATTTTAATATTTTCAACACAGTTTTGACATATTGAATCTATTAAAAAATTTAAAAGTCATTTTTTTTTTCTACAAATAGA
>NC_029787.2:19132150-19132955 GCF_000816755.2 Arachis ipaensis
AGGAGAAGAAAAAGTATAATACATTAAAATAAAAATAGATTTTTTTAATTTTTTTTGTTAATTAGTATTTGTTCATATCTTGACCCAACACCAAGTTTCAGGTCTAAATAAAAGGCCCAATCTAAAGATTGGTCCTTACTCAACACCGACCTTCTCTTAAAAAGTCGGACGACCTGCTCTAAAGAAGTCGGAGCGAAGATTAGCTGACAGATAATCCTTATTCAAATAAATAACTGCTCCTAAAATCTCTCAACCTACTTCCACGAGCTATATCTCAACTTCCCTAAGACAAAGGGACGGTTGTCCTCCTCAAAAGGTGGAATTAATCCAACAGTGATTATTGGTTCACCACTATAAATACACTGACACCCCTCAGGTATCTCTAAGTTTCAATACTCTCAAAATTTGTTTAGACCCTTGCTGACTTAGACATCGAAGTGTCTTTGAAAGTATCAAACTCCATTCTTTCATACACCCAAGTCAGACGGAGGCTCCCAAACGCGAACTGAGTAAGATGCTTCCTCCATTAGACAATTGGACCAATCCAACAAGTCCAGTCCATTAATATCCAGTTACCCATGTAACAGTATTGTAAAAGGTAACTTTTTACTATATATCATTTAAATAGAAAAAAATATAAGAAACAATATTGTATGATAAAAAATCACGCTTATCAATATCACTTGAGAAAATAATTAAGAGAAGTCTTTGCGGTAGTGAAATAGCTTTGCAATTCATAAGACAGGGAGACAGGGTGTGTGTTGGATAAAGTGAATACTTAGAGCCTTTTGGAAAGCTTTAAAAT
>NC_029787.2:19132966-19146930 GCF_000816755.2 Arachis ipaensis
AATAAAATCAAATTCTCATTAATTGGAGAAATGAAATAATAAAATGATTCGTTTCATGCTTTTATTTAATTCCAGGTCAAACTCATTTATTAAATTAATTCAAAAAAAATTTTTTATTAAATTTATTATTCGAGCTCAAATATATAATAAAAATTATAAATTTAATGATGATTAACCTCTTACTTTACTAATTTCATTACTTTCATTTGAATTTTAAAAGTTGTCAAAAAAAAAATCTCTAAATTCATCTAAAAAAACATAGATGAAATTTGAAACCACAAAAAAATGTACTCTATTTTAAATGAATTCCGTCCATGTACTTATAACGTAGAATTTAGATTCTCTAAAATTTGAATTTTACTTTAGAGAGTAAAGTGTGAACTCTCACCATTTATTTTATAGGTGGGATTAAGAATACATATGAGAGAGAAACCATTTAAGAGTAGAAGATCACACTTTACTCTTTAAAGTACAAATTTAAAATTTAGAGGATCCAAATTCTATAATGTAAGACACCTAACTCGTACTTCCATTGGATAAAAATGGAGTTTACATTCCAATCATGGTAGATACAGTGTAAGCTGACTTGGTGTCCCACCAAAATTATGTACTCAACATTTTTCTCTTCTTAAATTGAAACACACTTGAATAATAATCTTGCAGTAATTAACATGACAGAATTATCTACCTTCCATTTTCTAAGGTAACAGTCAAATCATTCCTTGAGAAAGTTTCCAATTTACTAGAAGTAGAGGCTCTGCTAGAAGGGCATCTCCTCATTACAAATGCTGGTTCCTTAGGACTTGGAAGAGTGTTGGATTCACTGCCAAGCATGAAGACCACATTTGACATGTTTGGTCTTTCATTTGGATCTTCTTGTAGGCATAGCAGCCCAACATTCACACACTTCAAGCACTCATCAGCATTGCATGTTTCACATAGTGTCTGGTCCATGAAGTCCAATGCCCTTCCCACTTTCCATAAATGCCATGCCTGGAATTTTGGAATTGAATCAAAGCATAGAAATGTGCCAAGAAACTATGTTTTATACTCTATCTGTTACATGTTATAATTAAGATATTGGCGTGTGCTTACAAATCCTAGAAGACTCAATTCTTGTTCTGCTTGATAAAATCCAGTGTTTCTTTTCCCACTGATGATCTCAAGAACTACCACCCCGAAGCTAAAGACATCGGACTTGACGGAAAAATGTCCGTCAAGTGCATATTCTGGTGACATATATCCACTGCATTATAAAATCATGAAATATGGAGCAAATAAGACATATGGCTTGATAACATGCTGTATAGTTCTGAAATGACAATAATATTGAATCATTGGTAGATCTTAAATGGCATTGAATTATGAATTGTTACAAGACTTACTAAGTTCCAACTACTCTGTCTGTGTTTGCTACTGTGTCTTTCCCTCCAAATATTCTAGCCAAGCCGAAATCTGAAATTTTCGGATTCTTCTCTTCATCCAATAGAATATTGCTTGTTTTCAAGTCTCTGTGAATGATCCGTAATCTTGAATCTTCGTGAAGATAAAGGAGTCCTCGGGCAATCCCCAAAATAATCTTGAAGCGCACATCCCAGTCTAATAGAACACATAGCTTCCGGTCTTGTATATTGTTCATTAAGAGCATGCTTTTATGTTAGTCTCTTGTTCAAACAGAATAGTTTGAAATATAGATGCAATTTCTTCATACTAATCTATAATTGAGTCCTCTCTTACAGAGTTTAAAATACACATGAAATAATCTAGCAGCATATCATATTCAATAGATGCATGGAGAAATGTTTAACAAAATTGAATTCTATCAGTTTCTTACCAAATATGAAACCATCTAAGCTTCTATTAGGCATGTATTCATATATTAACATCTTTTCATCTCCCTCAAGACAATAACCAAGTAGCCTAACAAGGTTCCGATGTTGAAGTTTGGCAATCAACACAACTTCATTTTTGAACTCTTCTAAGCCTTGTCCGGAACAACTCGAAAGTCTCTTTACGGCTATTTCTTGTCCACCAGGAAACTTTCCCTAACAGTAGATCAATTAAAACACAGAATAAGATGATATTGTAAATTTGGGATAGTTACCACATATATTAAGATATTAGCAACTATCAAGGAACTCTTAGTTACCTTATAAACAGGACCAAACCCCCCTTGTCCAAGCTTGTTTGCAATTGCAAAGTTATTAGTAGCATCAAGAACACTTTCTAGATGAAAATGTGGAATATCTATGGCCTGTGAATTCTCTTCTTTGAACCTACCAGATTCAATCAAGTCTCTTACATATTTCTCACTGCTAAGGCCTGCTGGATTCTTCTTTGTATATCCCCTGATTTCTGAAGTAAAAAAGATATTAACTTTTTCATAGGGTATTGATGATGAAGCATCCATCCATTTGAAAAACAATTAGTTTGGCATAAAACTGGAGTTACCTTGTGAATTAGCATGTCTCCTTTTCTTCAAGTAGATGTATATAACAGTACTTGAGAGAAGAATGATGGCAATCACAATTGTAAAAGTGATTTCCATGATCTGAGTTAAGGATAGATTCCTGTCTGCTTGGTAGCTTTGATTGCCTTAAACAAGAATAAAATAAGTATCATATATGCATACAAACTAGAAACACCATCAATATTTTGAGTCGTGTTATTTGTACTTATAATCTGTGACATATTGTGTCGACTCATTCATCATTTACTATTGGATAAGGTGTAGTCCCATTCCAAATGAAATTCTTCTATATCTCATTTAATAATAAATAATATGTGGATTGACATTATAACATTTTTTATAAACTATCATGCCCTTACCATTAGTACAGTTCAATTTCATGCCATCCCAAAAATAGTTAGTGTTGCAAAGGCACCTCTTGTTGCCATCACTTGTGGTATTGCAACTTGAATTTGGCCAATCCATGCAATCCAGCAAGGTGGAGCAAAGTGGCTCGGACGGCGGATCCCAACTCAGTTCCAACTCTACTCCATGTTTCATTGGAGCAGCAGAAGTAAAGGTTCTTGGATCAGCATAGCAAGTGCCAGTAAGATGAAATGGAGATGAATCATTGAGAAGCAGAAGCTTCTTGTTGTCCCTTGATGTTTGACCTTCACAATTTTCTACATCTTCAATGTGAATAACAAATTTTCGCTTGTCCTGATCTATGCTTATCACGCGAAAAGCACCCCCTGGCGTCTCGAAATCAAGCTGGCCTGTGGAGTCATTGCAATGGAAACTCAAGTACATTGGGTCACCACAATTTGCTCCTCTGCTCAGGGGATATGCAATCAAGTTTGTGCCACAAGTTCCACAACTCTTCCCTGTGGATTCTGCTACAAAGAATCTCAGGATCAGAATAAAATTAATTGGTACATTACCCTGCATGTTCCTAATGAAGTTCTTTATTTTTCAACCAATGCTCAAGTTCTTTTGGTTCATAAACATATCTAATATTTTCCGAATCGAGCACCAAAATCAACAACCAATCAGCTATATGTACGAAATATGCATATGATTATATGAACACATAATGATCACATATTCAGTTTATAATCAAACTAAATTTACATTTATTCATCAAAATGCAAATCAAAGTTTGAAAATACAATGCTGACTAATTTGGTTACTGAAATCTAGAATTAGCATGTTTGAAATTGGAAACAATCATGCTATGAATGCATAAAAAATCAGCCACCAAATCAGTCATTTATATAAAATACATGTTAAAATACAAAAAATATTAAAAATTACCTAGACAGTACAAGTAAAAAGTCATGCACAAGTACATAGTTAGTAACTGATTTTTTGTATGCAGGTAGCATTTTTTAATTACAAGCATTAGGAATTAAGAAGTGTTACCTATATCAGAAAGCGCAACACGGACATTGAGGTCGCAGCCATTCTCATAATCTTCTTCAAGATTGTTAAGGTCCTCAGACCAAATCCAGCAAACCGCATCACTACTGCTGCGGCCGCTACCGCCCTCGCTGCCTCTGGTCTGATCGTCTTCATACGAATACGCATAGCATTGGCAGTTGTTGAGGCACTCTGCCTTGCATTCCTCTTCACTCTTGGCCTTAAACTGAGCATCTGGATTCCCAACTTTCATCATTTTCAGCCTCAAGAAAGTGTCACTCTTGGCATCCTCGCTGCACACGTTAGTTTTCCGGCTGCATCCACGGGAAAAATCACCGGCATCCCAAGTCTCAAGAGAGTTAGGCCTGAACCCTGGCAAGCACTTACACATAGCATGATACTTGCTATTACAGCTTCCAAAATTTCCGCAGGCATTGAACACACTGCATCTATCTCTAGGCTCAACCCAAACATTAGACCAAGTTTTCTCTGAATCCATCTTTAGATACAGAAGCTGACCCCAGTAAGTGATAACCAACCTTGTGTTGCTATAAAGTGAAGAAGTGAGAAAAGGGACAGTGTTGTTGTAGTTTTGGGAAATCTTCTCAGTGAAATTTGAAAGAAAATATGATATTGCTAAAGACATTTCACCTGTTCCCACTACCTTACCTGTCACACTGCTTTTCCAATACCTTACGGATCTCTTCCATATCATGTATTGGTCGTTGTTGTTGTTGCTATCTTCTTGATCTCGCTGGAAAGAGTAGTTCCCCGGCGAAGGGTCGACGTTGCTTCGCCAAGAAGTTAATGATAAACCCTGATACATTTTCATCCCTGGAAGGAATGTATCTGTTGGATTAGCAAAACTCTCCCAAAGGATCTTTGTTTTCTTGGTTTCTTCTTCGTCTTGTTCATCAATTACAATGAGGTTACCATTGTCCATTAGCTTCAGTGTTCTGTGAAGTGATGAATTTGATGATGTTTCAAGACTTGTCCCCCAAAAGGGTCTCCCATTTCTGTCCAGAACCCTCAGATTACCGTCTTCTGAAATGCCGAAAGCGCCCCCGAAATCTTCAAGAGGGGTGTCCCTATTAGCCACCCACACAACTGTTCTTGGACTCAAATTGTAGTACCACATTCCAATATATCTTCTTCTTCCGCTAGAGCTTCCATTAGGGGTGAAAAATCCCAGCTCAAAGTTTTCTCCATCAGAAATTAGAGCATCTCCTCTTCCTCCTCCTCCATCTAGTAAGAAATTGTTAATGGTTATGGTATCTCTACCATAACAATGCATGCAAGTGCAAAAGAATGAACACAAAAGGAAGAAAAACAGCATGCGGTTAGAACAGAATCTCTTGGTGTCTACCATTTGAAAGAATGCAAACAGTTTTTGAGGTTTTGTTAAGTATAGTGCTTAAGGTTATGCCAATCACTAGTTGAATTCAGTGTGTGCCATGGGAAAGTTCTTAAGCACTTTCTATATTAATCACAAATAATTTTTTACCCGAAATAATTCTGTTTGTGTATTGAAAATCATTTAAGTGGAATAGTTCTTTTTATACTGATTTTTGAAACTTGAATTTGAGATTACTGGTTAAGTATCTGGCTATCTTCCACTCTAACTAATCATATATTATTATTTTTTTGAGAAATTCTTATATGCTAGATCTAACCATTAAATTATAAACTTTAAAATCTTAAAATATAACCCTAAAATAAGATTCAAGCCATACAATAAATAACACAGAATACAAATATTCATTTGTCTCAGCCCACACAATAAATTTTCTAATTATTAACTGTTTTACTAGACAATAGTATGCTTTTGGAATTTATTAGTGGAGTAATTGACGCACATTTCTCTTTAGGTAGACTTTTGTTATAACTCAATCATGATGACCCTAAAACCTTAACAGAATGTCATACCCTGCATTATATTATCTCAAACATATATACAGAATAATTATTTAAAGGTAGTTCAACAAACTGTCCTGGTAAGGGCCATATTTTTTGTATCAAAGTTCAAAAATCAAACGCATTCAATTGCTTTTGAACAAATATATGAATCATCAAATTTAGGCCAAAAATTATTTGGAAATATGGGAAGCAAGTGCCAGTGCTATACAACAACAATAATGATTTGCAATATGATTGGTACATAATTGCCAAATATGAATAATTGATTGAAGAAAAACCAGAAGGGACAATGGGGTCAAATTCATTGGATTTTGTCAATTTTATCTTTTTTTCATCTGGGACCCCCTTCGCTTCCTGTTTTTCTACATCCACTTACGAGTGACATTTAATTTAAAAAATGTTGTAAAGGGTATCCTTTCCATCATGGATCAACATGTCTTAGCTTGTGTAGTGTTTCTATGGATCTAAAAGGTGGATTTTTTTAAATAAATAAAATAAATATTTTATTTATGGATATAAGTAATTTGTAGCATTTTTATTGATTTATGTTGCATTACTTATCTCGTTTACAGTGTAAATAAAATAAGTGTGTATATCTCATTTACAGTGTAAACAAGATAAATGAAATGTTATGACGTTTTTTCTATAAACGAGATAAAGTACGACAAATTTCGATCAGCTATAAAAAAATTTGCAATCATTTGTATTCTCCACAAACATTTCACTTCTTTTTCTTTTTCGTTTTTCTTCCAAAAGTTAAGAAAATGTCTAGTGGTAGTGACTACGTGGTTTTAAGTGTATATATCAATTGTCATATGAGAAGTAATGACATTGGAGTGATATTTGAGTTTGATAATCCTATGTTATTGCGCACTCAAAGAGTAATTTCTTTATTTGAGCTAAAGAGTATAATATTGAGGAACATAGGTGCTAGCGGGGCAAAAGAGGTTAGAAGAGTTGGGTATAAGTTGCTAGCACCGATGGAAAATGGAGTTTTTCAGTCTCATCTGTTTTGCCTCCTCCTTAAACTCCACATCCAATCGCTCCCTGCGAGACCTGACATTCTCCCTCCAGGGCCCCACAGCTCCTTCGCGGTCCTTGGCAACCCTCTCTCTCCGAGTCGGCCTCCGGGTGTTTGCTCGAATCTCTTTGGCACACCTACGATGATCAGGGACATCCTGGAGAAGGTCAAGCACGTCTCTAGGCAGTAGGCTGCACGTCATTTGAAAAAGTATAAAGCATGGGGTCATCAAACAAGTCTTGGCCGGACAAATGTCTAGCGCGGCAAGCATGCTGGAACTAGTCACAGTACTCCTGCGTAGGCCAATAGTCACCGAATGGCTAAATAGAGATCTTGTGGCCTTCCTCAAATCGAGCCTTATATCTATCATACCACTGCTGATGTCGACTGGGCCACTAGACGTCCTCGTCGCGTCCTGTGGTGGTCAGAAACCGGTTGACATTGATCGAGTCTCCAGGCATTAGTTGCTCGCCGCCAAACTGACGTTTCACCCGGTCAACATGGTGAAACTCAACAATGTTGAAGCAGACAAGGGGAACAACACTCGTCTATGTCCCCACTCTGCCTCCTCTATCAACCAGTCCTGACTTATGGCCTACAGGACTGAGTCGTCGTACGACGTCTATAGGAACTGCTACAAAATACAGTGTAACATAATCATCAGGTTCAGTTCATTACATACAAGAACTACTCAATTAGACACAACTAATTAAAACACTTTGACATACCTCATCCAATTATAACCGGTCCAATAAAAGGTGATATCGGAGGACTCGCTGGTCAAACTGATCCCTACTCTGCTGGGCCGTACCTACCAACCAGTAGACATATGCAACAACAACATCTCAAATTATGCAACAAATTTTTGAATTACAACAGAAACTACAATAATTGTATACAAAAATTATTACCTTACGGCCAGCGAAAACGCTAGAGTCTGTCTCTCGGATGGACACCACTAAGAAAATCTATAGTAGATCCATAAGACCAGTAGAAAAGTGCATCCAGCAATGTCTGTGGTAGATCGATGTGCTATAGAGCATAAGGAGTGGTACGTCCAGACAAGCACAGCAGATCCTCAAGACAAATTGCGGCACCTTGTGAAGTCCGCTAATAAGGGCAGCCACCAAATATGGACCTGATTGTTTGATTTGTCTGTTATCATGTAACCCCCTATCAATAACAGGATGTAACATCTAGTGTACTGTTGGAGGATGGCTGCATCTGTGGTAACTAGCATATGCTGTACTCGGTCCCTCATCCACGTCAGCTTGATCGAGAATGACTCCTTCCTCTACGCTCCCTGCTATTGAGCATGAGGAGGCCTAGCACCAAGGAGCTCCTCTACCCACTCCCAGGTCTGGTGCTGGTACCATGTGTGAAAATCACGCAATTACCCACCCATTGGCTCTCTGTTAGTGCGTAACCCAAGGTGGTACGTAACGTCCTACAAGGTGATGGAGCACTCACTCCAAGGTAGGTGGAAAATGTGGGTCTCTAGATACCAATGCTCTACAAATGTAGTAATCAAGGAGTTGTCAAAGACAAAGTCTCTGAGCTGCATCGTGTCGCCAAAGCCAACCTCCCTCAAGTAAGGGAGAATAGCATCCGATGGTGCAAGGGTGTGGCTCACTCGCTTGGGGAGTAGTAGGCGTGCCTCTGTTAAAAAATAAAATCATTTCAGTAACAAATTTATTTCAAATGTAAATAATTTTATTTCGAAATAAAATAAGAAAACGTAATAAATAGTTAATAAATTAAATAATTAATTAACTTTTATTAACAGTACATTCTACACCTAACAAATATTAATAACATGCTAATTAATCTATTTTATGTTAACAAAATATAATCTATTCTACTCATGTATAACAACATTAAATCTATAAAAGTAACTAACTATAATTATATACTTATTTATTTAAAAGAGAAAAACAACGACGCTAACCTCGAAATTGTTTGCTCTTGCGATGTGCCGAGTCGCATTCAAGCAGTTGATGTCATTGTCCCGTGCATCTACGCACGCCACAACATCCGAGGGTCTAAAAAATATCAAGAAAATGTCCGACAAAGGGAGACATGAAGGTTAAGAGGGAAGAAAAGTAACACTTGAGGCGCTGCGAACGAGTTCCTTATATAGGTGCGTCTAAGTCTTATCTCCTTTACAGTGTAAACGAGATAAGCTACGTGTTATAACACGTGTGAAAATGTGATACGCATGATTATAAATGAGAAAAAAAAACATAACAAGGAAATATAGACAGTCATGAATTACAAGAGGCTTCTGTGTTCCTTTGATCTGATGTCTGACTTGAGCATTAACTTTGATAAGTCAAACTTGATTTCGATCAACTGTGAGCCAATTTGCTTCCATCTGTCATATTTACTATGTCTTTTCAAGGGTTATTCGAATATTTACACATTTATTTTTCTATTGGTCTCTCCAACTCCTAATTATAGTATGCTAGTAGTGGAGTCAGGAGCGGTCTATGACGATGAAGAAGATATTATGACAATTCTACAGAGTCAAAATGAAGCCATCGCAGCAAAAAGAAAGATGGCAAAACAAAAGGAGAAATAGCCGAATTTCTCCACTGCTGGTGGGAAAGGACAATATAGAATTAACAGAGACGCTGGTGAATTATAAGAGGCTCCTGCCTTACTTTGAGTTAATGTCAGGCCTGAGCATCAACTTTGAGAAGTCTAGCCTAATTCCAGTTAATTGTGAGAAGGAATGGGTGATGAATATGTGTGGTTTGTTGGGATGTGCAGAAGCTACTTTACCTGTCAAGTACTTAAGAAATTCTCTAGGTGCAAATCCTCGGTTGGTGAAGACCTGAAAACCAATCATAGACAATGTGGAAGGTAAGCTCATCTTATGGAAAGCGAAGTCTCTCAACAAAGCTAGTAAGCTGGTTCTCATAAGATCTGTCCTTAATAGCTTGTCGGTTTACTACTTTAGCTTGTACAAGATGCCTAAGTCAGTTTCAGAAAAGCTAATTAGATTACAGAAAAGGTTTTTGTGGAGTAAAGAAGATAGGAACAACAGTATACTACTTGTGAAATGGGAGGTGGTGCAAGCACCGAAAAAACTAGGTGGATTGGGGGTGGGGGATGCAGTAATCAGAAATACGTCGCTTCTGTTTAAGTAGTGGTGGAGCTTTTCGAAGGAGGACTGTCCGCTGTTGAAGAAGGTTGTATGTTCTTGTAATAAGTTGAATCCAAATGTTATGTTGTCAAAACAACCATTACCAACAAGAGGTGGCCCTAGAAATATATCTGTCAGCTTAATATTAAGGAGCAACGAGTGAGAGATAAAATGATCAATAGTCTATCTGTGGAGGTGGAAAATAGAAGACATACTCGCTTTTGGGAGGATGATTGCTTACAAAGTGGCTCTTTAAAAGAGAGTTTTTTGATGCTCTTTTCTATTTCAAATCAACAAGGATCTGTTATAGGTGACTGTGGGTTTTGGGATGGGTTAGAGTGGGTTTGGAACTTTCAGTGGAGGAGAGATTTATTCCAATAAGAGTTAGAGCTTCTCAATTAACTACATGATCAGTTACGACTCGTGAGATTATCGTCTAGTATAGAGGATACAGTTATATGAAAATTTGACAGGACATGTATTTTTTCTACTAATTCATTTGTGCATGTGTTGCAGAAGGAGACTCTCTCGGAGGATTGCACTAGCTACAGCTTCATGAGTACCATTTGGAGAGGATTGGTTCCTCCAAGAGTTAAACTATTTTCATGGTTTGTCTTAGTAGGCAGAGTTAATACTAAAGAGAGATTGAGTAGGCTAGGAATTATTCATCATAGTGATAATATTTGTGTTTTGTGTAAAAAAGATGTAGAATTTGTGCATCATTTGTTTCTTGGTTGTGAGTTTACGTGGCAGATGTGGTGTGCTTGGTTGACGTTTGCAGGTAGAGCTTGGGTTATTCCGGGGACTGTTAAAGAGCTTTTTGAGAATTTGATTGGAGTGCCTAGTCGTAACTCGGAGCAAAAGAAGAGGATGATAGGTTTCTTTGTGATTATTTGGAACATTTGGTTGGAACAGAATAGCAGAGTGTTCCAGAACTCAGAGACATGTGTTGATGAAATTATATATAGGTCGTTTTCGAGCTACAGGGAATGGCTTGGTGTTGATCCGCTTGGTTGTTGATGGCAATGCTGGAGATGACAACGGATTATTTCCTATTCACTGTGTTCACTGTCTTGTGTTTTCGCTGTGTTTTGTCATTTTTATCCACTATATTGTGTTGAGCTTCCTTTGTTAAAAAAATGAAATATACAAATATTTATTTTGTCTATATTATAAACGAGATAAGTAATACAATGCAAATCGATAAAAATACTCCAAATTATTTACTTAAAAAAAATCCTCTAAAAGGTTCAGTTCTCTAGAATTAATTTTGAATAAAATTACTGTAGCATAGTGTGAACTTGGCTAAGTTTTATAGGGTAGGATAATTATATTTTAGTATCAGTTTCAGGTATTCAAGTTGATGACAGTATGTAGAAACCTATAGAGAGTGAGAGAGCCAGTCCAAAACTCTAGGCATTGCAAGATCTACATTAAATTAAACTATTAATTATTTGTGGAGACACTGGGATGAAAATTCCAGCTACTATCATTGTCAATTATGAAAATATTCACTTTAATTTCTCCTATTTACTTCATATATTGAATTTTTTGTTTTCTTATTGAGTATCACATATAAAATGTTCTAACAAAATTACACAAAAAGAGAGTTGATATTAAAATAATTATGTCTTTAAATAAAGTTTTAGAGACATTGAAAGCTAAGATGCAAATCTATTTAAAAAAGGAGATACATAAGTGCATAAATACATACTTTTTTTTTCAAATAAAAAAATGAAAAAATATAAGTAGAATTATTTTTATTTCGAAATAAAATTTCTCTGATTTTTTGCCCGTTTAGAAGACTAACTATGAACAGATAACTCATTCCAAATTCGGTGACGTCAAAGTTAAGTTATGATGACGAAATTATATCCAGCCATACAACAATAGTTTCCTAGTTTGCTATATCCCCTATTATTCCTCATATAGCTTCCTTTCCAACATTTTTAATTTTGTATTCATAGTTGTAGGGTAGCATGGAATTATGAAACTATATTTAGCTTGTTAAGTGTATTGACTATTGAGTCTCTTCTCTAAAATCCAAGCTAATAATGTGTGTAAAAGTTCTTTGTCCAAAGTATATATCATACACTTTTATTTTTCTTTGAAAGGTTTTCACACCAAGACAAAGGTAATTAAGGTCTCATATTGTCTTCGTTGACCCACACAAGTTGACTTGCATTCTTGATTATTGGCTCCCTTTTAGCACCGAAATCGCCACAATGCAATGGCATAATATGTTAAGACATTGTCAATTGTAGCACAAACTTGGGTTATTGGTTGCTAAAAGGTTAGATCTTCCTTATGCTCTAATAACCAACATTTATGTTGGTGGTGAAGTTTCACATTAATAAAAACATTTATTTATACTAAAATGTATTAAAACAATCAAGGATTAAATAATGGAGGTCTTTAAAAGGTGATTTGATAGGCTTTTATGTATTTATCTCAAAAAAGTACTTTACTCAAATAGTCAAATCTACCAAGAAAAGATTATGATAATATGTTGGATTTGGATTGCATGAACGTGTGGTCTTTTTTATCCAAGACAAGAAGCAGTGAGGTAGGTTCTAAATCGTGGCCACCATATGCTTAGGATTTTAATTAAGTTTTAATGTTTTATAGTGCAATTTTCACGAGGTGAACAGTGTGATACTCAGCCAACTAGACTGCTCATGTCTCGAGCAAAGACTCTATAGTCTATACTCTATAGTGCGTTACTTTTGACAAATGAGGCATGACGTACTGTTTTCATTTTTCATTTTTCATTTTTCAGAAGAAAAAAAGAAAGCAAATTTGATTTGTGATATATGAACCCCCAAAGTTCTGTTTGCCTCGCTTCACATTATTTGACCAAAGAAATCAAATAATCAAGATTTAATTAATCTGTCACAGATCTTATAGTTTTACAAAATTTTTAATTAGATTTTTATATTTTTTTTAATTAAGTCTTTGCATTAATTTTTTTTAATTGAATTTCTATACTTTTTTTACTTTTATTTGAGTTTCTGCACCAATTTTTTTTTAGTTGAATCTCTATACAATTAAGCTAATTACTATTAAGATGGACCTAATTAAAAAAAAGTTAATACGAAAATCCAATTAAAAAAAGAGGAATGCTAGGGACCAGCAATTTTGGTGTTTTGTAACCATCAATTGGCCATCAATAGTGTTTTTAATGGTGTGAGATTACATTTAATGGTAGAAAATCACTCACTTTTATTTTGATGGTTAAGTGCTGGCCAGAAAACACAAAAGTTGCTGGTCTCCTAGACTTTTTCTTAAAAAAAAATATAAGAATCTAATTAAAAATTTCGCAAAACTATAGAAATAGAATAATTAAACCAACAATTAAGTACGGTGTAGAGGTGACTTTAATCCTTAAAATTGACACGTGCGAGTAAATTCGGCTCCTAAAATTTGGAGCTGTGATATTTGGACAACTTGAACAATTTAAAAGAATGTGTTAAGTTTGCAAGATCTACATTAAATTAAACAATTAGAATGTGTTTTTGGAGAACAATGAAACTAAAATTAATTTGATTTTAAAATTAATTTTTTTGTTTGAAATGAATAAAAAAAATTAAAATGAATTTATTTGTAAACTTCGTAGATTTACATTATAATTAAACTATTTTTTTATATAAAATTGATTAGAATTTAAATGATTTAATGTGTTAAAACTTTAAAAAGTTATTTTACCATTTAAATATTAATATAAAGAGTAAAGTGACAGATAAATTCATAATAATTTATATTTCAGACAGATTAATCCGTAAAAAAATACCAATAAAATTCTTTAAGATAGTAGATGTAGATACACTACATATCTTTAAATTAGTCTCTATAATTAGAGTAAAAAGTCTTAATTTGAACTAACTTAGCTTGTCTACGTTTATTATTTTAGAGAATTTTATTGGTACTTTTTTTTTTAGAGACTAATATATTTAAAATGTAAATATTTAGAAATTTATTTATCACTTTATTCTAATATAAAAGAAAAGGAT
>NC_029787.2:19146989-19152468 GCF_000816755.2 Arachis ipaensis
GAAAAGGATTTTGAGAAAGAAAGAGATGGTAGAGATTTGGTGGTAGTTAGGGTGGCGATTATTTGTGGTTCAATGGAAGTCTAGTGGCAATCTAATGATGAGTATTGGTGGTGATAAAAAATTATATGATAACTAAAAGATAAAAATATAAAACTAAATAATTACATTTGATTCATTAGTTATAGTCTAGCCTAATTATATCCATAAATCAGAATCCAAGTGAAGGAATAAACATGACTTATCTTTAGTTAGAGAGAATCTTGATCTCAACCACCTACTCATAAATATACTCATGTTGGTTATCGAAAGATCAAAAAAATATCTCAACTACTCTAAAGAGTAACACTCTATAAATACAAAATCTTAACCATGTAAAAGGTACACTATTCAGCTTGAATAACATTATATTTATTTTCTACTCTTCCTAACTTGAGCGTCAAAGTGTCTTTGCAGATGTCTGCTACCGCCGTTTCTCTTGAAGCCAGTGTATACCTCATCCACTTCAAACGAATGAGAGCTCAATCCCAGAATATGATGAGCTATACCTCCACAAGACTTACCACGCAGGAACATTTAGCACACACCGTGGGCCAAGTTTACTTAAACCCACTATCATTTTTTCTATCTGATTATTTACACTATTTTGCAGGTTATAATCAATACCTTCTCCTCCTCCCACTACAGCCAAACTATTGGCTATCAAGGAATCGCTAAAAGCAGAAATTTAGAGGATAACCGAACTTTTGAACCAAAACGAATGAGGTGATAAGGAGAACCAGAAGAATCCTGGTAATGGTGACAGCGGTGACGACTACATTTCGGAAATAACGATCGCAGTAGTAGTCACTCTAAGATCATCAACAAAGAGAACAAGTTCTTTCAAATTCTCTGGTAACATCATCTAATGATACACAATTTTAGTTACATATAATGCATTCTCGCTTTCACATTTTCATTAGGAATTCTAGATTAACATAATTATACAAGCATTTGATCAAATAACAAAATTGATTTTATTATTTTTGATATATAATCAAGAATCAAATGACATACGATCCAAACAATTTAAGCCTACTTGCAATAAATTTCTCTTGTTATTTACGTTGTTATTACTAATAGTTACTATTTTATTCTTCAACTGCGTTTTGATTTTTCAATGTTAGTTTATGCCATCTTATTTGTGCTTTTTCATCATTTTCTCTTGGAATAAGAGGATTTAGCTTTCAATCTAACCGACAAATTCAGTATACGTGTTTGCAATACTCGGTAAAAAAAAAACTTTAAATTAATTTAGAAGAAAAAATAGAGGCAAATAATCTCAATATATCACATTAATAAATCATTTTTACCATAGTAAAACAATGTGTACACATTAATCTAGCTTATTCATGTCAATTTTTTATTTCAAATTTCAATATATCATAATAACTTTTTATAAGGTAGACCTTCTTTAAATAAGTCTAGTGTATTGCTTCTACTATATACTTTTGCATAATTTTTTGTGCAAGATAACATAGTTATAACAATATATGCCGACCAGAGAGAACCCAGACAATGCTATAACATGTGTCTTAAGACAAACTCACCCCAATAACAGTAATATCATGCGGACTATAACTCAAAATTTGAACATCCAAGCAAAGCTCAACTCCAAATCAAATATATAAGACTAACATATACAGCGGACGGGAACATACGAGATACATCACACAAACTAAAACAATAGTTATAGCATGGAACTACAACACAACTTTCAAAGCTCATCAGATGAGAGATATACTTTTCGTGATAGTACCCTAACAGAGTACGAAAATTTCTCTTCTTTAAAGATGTATTACAACTAACTTCATAAGTCGAAACACGATGATGTGCTCTTTTCTATTAATAAAATATCTTTATTCATTTACTTTTAGTTTTTTTTATTACTCTCATTCATCACCATCTCCAATTGATTTATAAATCACCCAACACACGGTCAAATCAGATAAGTCATTTTGTAATATCTATTTAAGCTGCACACGTGACTCAATTCATCAAAAAATCAAACTATACTTCAGTTTTCAAACACATAAGATGCTAAGCTATTTATCATGTTCCATTATCCATAATAGCCGACACCTATAAGTCAAAATTATTTCAAACAAATTGACAATTTTAAATTAGAATCACTCCAAACAAATTAGCATTTATAAGTCTTTTGATGAAATCATTCCAAAAACATTAACTGACATATAAAATGGTTATTATACAAATCACAAATAGCACAAATTATGCTATTTTTATTCATTAACTCTACTGTCACACAAGACATAACTCTTGGTTCCATAAACAAAACACATCCTCAATTCACATATGACAATTCAGAGACATTTACTCAATTATCCATTTCAGAATGTTCAATCATCATCTCTAACCGACCCTACCATGATCACACAAACATATGCATATCAAATCAACACAAAAGCACAATATATTGGTAAAACAAGTCCACCCCATAAAGTTGGGTAGTCAACTCATCATCAGCAAAACATAAACATACCACATTGTTCAAACAAAAAACAATTCTTAAAAATAAACTACTATGGGTAGCCATATTCTCATCGCCAACTTCTTGTTCTATATCATCATCCACAAGTCCTCCATTCAAAACAATTTTGCATGGTCTATAGCGACAAAATTCATAGTAGAATCAATAAAGTTAGCCTGCTCTGCAGCTCTATCAAATCCAACCGAGAACATTTTCAGCCCATAGTTCACCTTGTTATCCTCAGCAATTTTTTTCTCGAGAGTCAACTCCACAATACTTGCCTAAATTTCAACATTCTCTTTCACCGATCTTTTTTCTTTTGAGAATCGATCTCTCTTTAATTCCTTTCAATTCTCCCTCTATCACAATCAGCTTTGCCATAGCAGCATGCAGATCTTTCTCTCTCTCTCACACTTTTCTTTCTTTAACATTTTCATATCTTTCTTTCCTGCTTCAGCCATCTTATGACTCAGCTCTTGGGTCTTCCTGATACACATTAATCTAGCCCCGATCACCTACATACATACAATACACACAGCTCGGTATCAACAAACACAAAATATACATTTTGCACAAAATTATAATCAATAATATCTGCAAATACTGATCCACAACCACATCGTCCGCACTATTAACAAGATTAACATCTGCGGGTGACTAAACATGCTCATCAGAAAGCAATGCAAAGGGGTAATGTTCACTCCATAACGAGGTCATATCCTTGGTCCTTTTGAACTTATGCAACTCCATTTGATTATTAGTAAACTCTTCCACCGCTGCCAAATCCAACTCTTTCGCAGCTTGTTTGCTACCAGTCAAGTCTATAACTTTTGCAGCTTCTACCTCAGTCTTTCTTCTCTTAATACTTACAATCCTCTTCTAAGGTATAAGTTGATTCACCTCAGCCCCTCTCTTTACCTTTACATTGCTGGTAGATCATTCTCTCTCCACATTCTTTGCCCTAAAGAATGCCCGAAGATTACTAGCAGTGACCTTTGGAGCTTTCTCTCCTACAAAATACAGCATCATTTGTTACCAATCTCAAATAATTGAACCACATCCAAGAAAAATTATTTTCTATACTAATTACCTATATAGTCTACTACAACGTTTCTATCTGTATCCTACTCAGGCAACTCAGCAACAGAGAATAATCTAGGGGATGACACATTACTCATCAAAAACTCTACCATCATTTCATCCTTATACTCCATCTTTTTCATACCCAATATTTTCTGAGGTATAGGACACTAGTACAACGGAAACCTCTCTAGCAAATACTTATATATGGAAAAACGAAAATTCTTCTTTCGGAGACCCCACCTTCACATATATACTCTTAAACCCCTTGAACGATGACTTATACAAACTAAAAATAGTCCTATTCAAAACACCCGCAAAGTTCAACCATATTCCTCTCCTCATGCCCTTCACCTGAAACAACGCGAAAAATAATTCCAAAGAAGGCTCCTCTTCCAAATACTCCATTAAAATTTCAAACCCTCTTATGAATACCCGTGCATTCCGGTGTAACTCAGTTGAATCAACACACCACACTCAAATGCCGTAAATGGAAATCTCACTTTCAATTCAAGAAAAACACAGGTATACATATAAAAAAAATTCAAACCCTTTCCCACTATGAAAATCCTATTTGATGAACTACACAGATCAAACTCCACCCTTATATTTTTCCCACTTCTAACCCAACCAGACTCCCCCAACTGAACAATACTCTCTTCATCACAAAACATTGACGCATGCTTTTTTATCGAACCAGCCACTTAAGAATATGGGTCTTCTCTATCTGGAATATACTTCTCATCCACAATCACTTCTTCATCACTATTTTCCTTTCTCTTCTTTTTTTCATTCCTATTTCCCACAAATCCAAACTCAACAAGAGCTACAAATGCGAAGAAAATGAAGAAGACTAAGTAATGAAAGCAGAAAGCGACACTACTGACCTTTCCTATTCATCTTCTAGATATTTTCAAAAAACTTCAAAAATTTATTTTAAAAGCCTCCAATGTGTAAACTCTCCAACAATAGCACCAAACAAGTATATCACCAACAATTAAGTGAGGGACTAGAATGAGCAACCGTTCCACTTTCTAATATTATTCGTTTATTTTATTGAAGACACTTCACATTCTTTTTATTATTATTTCCTGTCTTTTACACAGCCTAATTATTCTTTCCATTACTTTAACAAATCTTACATATACTTCAAATCACACGAGAACATGGGGCTACTCCTCATATCATTATTCCTAATCACTCTCAAATTTTTTTAATATATTATTTACTCAAACTATTCCCAAACATAACTATCATTTTTCAATTACAACAAGTTGAGTTTGGAGGCTACTACTATTACCACGATTCCGATTTATAACTCGAAAGCTCAACCTGTCCTATTGAAAAATACCACAGATTAAGTTTGGGAGCTGTGATCCGTTAGTTATAGTCCGACCCAATTATATCCACAAATCGAAATCCAAGTGAAATAATAAATGTGACTTATCTTCAGTTAGAGAGAATCTCTGTCACAACAATCCACTCACAAACAGACTAAAGTTGGTCACCAAAAGTCAAAAAAAGATCTCAACTACTCTGAAGAGTAACACTATAAATAATTAAATGCAAAACTCTAACCATATAAAAAGTACGCTATTCACATTGAATAATATTATACTCATTTTGTACTCTTACTAACTTAACGTCGGAGTGCCTTCAGATGTCCGCCATCGCTGTATCTCTTGAAGCCAACGTATACCTCCTCCACTTCAAGTGAAGGAGAGCTTAATCCGTGAACAGGACAAACTATACCTCCACAAGACTTATTACGCAGGAATAATATTAATTTTAAAATTAAAGGAATTTTTATTTTATATAAAAAATTCAATAATTTATTTTTTATTATTTTAAATTAAATTAAATCAAATTAAT
>NC_029787.2:19152515-19153781 GCF_000816755.2 Arachis ipaensis
CTTTTTTTTTTTTGGTATAGACAGGATTTAAACTTGAGATCTTTGAAGTAGAGAAGGAGAGATATGCCATGTGAGTTAAGGTTCATTGGCAGTGTGGCACTATTCAAATGAGAGAAATTATTAGTGAATTTTATGATTTTTTGGGACATGCTTCGTCCATCTTTTTATGAGCAATAAAAATAACCTGTAGTTCATTCTTCCATTTTGGGCTTAGACCCAGTTTACTTGTCAAACAAAACTCCACCAAAATGAAATAACAGAAGAGTATTGGAATATGGAACTGCTTTTCTTCGCGTGGCTCACTCGTAGGCCAAATGTAGAAAGCAAAAATGAAATATGGCGACACACACGTGGCACTATGGATTCGTCCGCGTAAGCAAATCGAAATTTCAACGGTTCATCCTCCCAATGCGAAATGACAAATTATTTTTTATATTGGAGTGGAAACAGTATTTTTTTTATGATAATAAATTATAAAGTGTTAATTTTAAATGTAGTATTATTTAATTTAAAATATAAAAATTAAATTTTTTTATTTTTTAATAGCAAAAATAAAATTTTTTATTTATAAATTTAAAAAAAAAGTTTTAAATATTAAAAAATAGATTAAATTAAATTAAATATTTATTTAAATAAAAATTCAATCATGCATCCGAAATAAAGAAATTTAAAAAGAATATAAAAAACTTAAAAGTAATGCAAGTTACTCACAAATTCATTAATTATTATTCTCTTCAATCAATAATATAATTTATTTTGTTTAATACGCTTCAAACGTAACATGTTTATTGATGAACAAAAAGAATAATAAATATCTAAAAAGAAAAGGTATTGAACAATACTCATACTCGTTACTATATATATGTCATCAACTAACAACGTTATTGTTGGATCAGTGTGGTTATAATTTGAAGTGCAACAACTCAAACTAATGATAACAAGAATGTTAATTAAATCGAAATAAATACATAAAAAGATGGGGGAAATGGCTTTTATAAGTGAAGTACTATTTAGGGATGATAATAGCACTAATTTTTTTTTTTACACAGATCAAACATGTGTGTAGTATGTTATTATTAGAAATTTGAGCATTTTTTATTGGGAAATATTAGGAGACCAGTAATTTTGGTGTTTTGTAATCATTAATTGGCCATCAATAGTGTTTTTAATGGTGTGAGATTATATCTAATGGTGGAAAATTACTCACTTTTATTTTGATGGTTAAGTGTCGGCCAAAAAACATAAAAATTACTAACCAAAAAACAC
>NC_029787.2:19154123-19157261 GCF_000816755.2 Arachis ipaensis
TTTTTTTTTTTAAATTAAATAACATAAATTGATGTCGCTAAGGACTATTTAGCCACTGAAAAATCAATGCCTCTGATAGTCCAATTTCAGAATTTCATAATAGGATAAAGCATCTGTAATCACCATTTTAAAGTGATATATCCAGGCAACACCATCTTAAATCTTAAATAAAATTTGCGTTGATAACAGGACATATAGGAACATGTTTTTGCACTATTCAATTTCACTTTGTCCTATTTTATTTTATTCAAAATTTGTACTACTTCTGTTCATGAATATTGAAACTTTGTGTTGTGAAATAAGAGATATATATAAGATAAAAATGTATAAATAGAAGATTCTAGTATTAAAATAATTAGCTCAATGATAATTTATAGATATATAATAGGTTTAATTATTCTGTTGGTCCCTATAGTTTCACCAAATTTTTAATTAGGTCCCTATATTTTTTTTCCATTCAATTGGGTCCCTACACTGCTTTTAATTTTATCCGACTTCTGACAAAAAAAAAAACTCAACCCGGCCCCTGACAATTACCTCGAAAGGACAACGAGGCCCCTGTGCCAAAAAAAAATTAATGTTATTTTTTTTGGCACAGGGGTTAATCAGTCCCCAAAAAAAATTATCAGGGGCCGGATTGGGTGTTTTTTTTTCTTGGGGGCCTCGTTGTCCTTTCGAGATAATTGTCAGGGGCCGGATGGGTATTCACTCATATATATATAAAGATAGAAAGGAGTATGAAAAGTAAAGAGAGAGATAATAGCATTTGCTTTTATTATTGCTATGTGTATAAAGGGAGAGAGAATAATATTCAGTTGTTGTTTTTACGTACTGAGGTTTAGCCTCTATTTATACAAGTAAGGAGGCCACCTTATTCCACTGTTATTAAATACAAAGACTTTGGTAATAATGAACTTCAGTATGGAAAATGTGAGCCACCCATGGTCATTCATTGTTGTTCTTATCGTAACACTCCCCCTTGAATGACCATTTAGGATTATCCCTTGTTAAAACCTTACTAAAGAAAACCCAATGGGAAAAAAACTTTAGTGAAGGAAAAAGAGTACAATATCCTTTGTGATGGGGACTGCCTCATTAAAAACCTTGTCAAGAAAAACCCAATGGGAAAAAAAACCTGACCAAGGAAAAAAGAGTACACCTCCAAGATATAGCTGTACCACCATATGTGAATAGGTATCCTGTTTGAGATCTCCCTTTATGTGGATCAGACAAGTATCCGGCATCTGCATAGCCAACTAGTTGTGATTTGGATCCATAGGGATAAAACAATCCCATATCAACCGTTCCATGAAGATATCGAAAAATTTGTTTGATTCCACTCCAATGTCTTCTGGTTGGAGAGGAACTATACCTTGCTAGTAAATTCACCGCGAATGATATGTCAAGTCACATATTATTAGCAAGATACGTTAGTGCTCCAATGGCACTAAGATATGGTACTTCAGGACCAAGGATATCTTCATTTTCTTCTTTAGGACGGAATGGATCTTTTTTCACATCCAAAGATCTTACGATCATTGGGATACTTAATGGATGTGACTTATCCATATAAAATCTTTTCAAGATCTTTTCTGTGTATGTTGTTTGATGAATGAAGATCCCGTCTTTTATATGCTCGATCTGCAGGCCGAGACAAAATTTAGTCTTTCCAAGATCTTTCATCTCAAACTCTTCTTTTAGAGTTTTTATAATTGTTGGAATCTCTTCAGGGGTCCCAATGATATTTAAATCATCAACGTACACATCAATTACAATGAATCCAAATGCAGATTTCTTTATGAAAACACATGGGCAGATATCATCATTCTTGAATCCATTTTTGGCCAGATACTCAGTAAGACAATTATACCACATTCGTCCAGATTGCTTTAGACCATATAAAGATCTTTGCAATTTGACTGAGTACAACCCTTGCGAATATTCATTGGATGGTTTAGATATCTTTAGTCCTTCAGTGATTTTCATATAGATATCCTGATCTAATGAGCCGTACAAATAGGCTGTTACCACATCCATTAAATGTATATGCAGTTTATGATATGCAGATAAACTGACCAAATAACGTAATGTTATCGCATCCACTACGGGGGAATACATTTCTTCATAATCTATACCGGGCCTTTGTGAAAAACCTTGTGCCACAAGTCGGGTTTTGTAGCGCACAACTTCATTTTTCTCATTTCGTTTTCTCACAAATACCCACTTATATCCAACAGGTTTTACATCTTCAGGTGTACGGACTACAGGTCCAAAGACTTCACGTTTTGCTAGTGAGTCTAATTCAGCCTTCATGGCTTCTTTCCATTTTGGCCAATCATTCCTTCGTCGACATTCTTCGACTGATCTTGGCTCAAGATCCTTACTTTCATGCATGATATCTAATGCCACATTATATGCAAATATTTTATTGATAATTGTCTTATTTCGGTTCTATTTCGCTCCTGTAAAGATATAATTTATCGAGATCTCGTCATTTTTACAATTTTCAGGTACCTGAATGTCTTCTGGCGTTATATCAGAATTTTGGACAACTGCAGGTGTCTCTACTATGTCTTTTTCAACAGGAATATTATTTACCTCTTTTCTCTTTCGAGGATTTTCATCTTTGGAACCGACAGGCCTGCCACGCTTCTGGCGTGAATTTGCTTCAGTGGCTACTTGTCCTACTGGGACATCAATTCGAATTGGGGCATTTTCCGCTGGTATATAAGATTTAGTTATCCTCTTTGTATCGGAAAATGCATCAGGCAATTCATTTGCTATTCTTTGCAAATGTATAATCTTTTGAACTTCCAGTTCACATTGCCCTGATCGAGGATCTAAATGCATCAACGATGATGCATTCCAATTAAGTTCCTTTTCAGGAAGCTTATTCTCTCCCCCTAATGTTGGAAATTTTGATTCATCAAAATGACAATCCGCAAACCGGGCTTTAAACACATCACCAGTTTGTATCTCAAGATACCTCACTATAGAGGGAGAATCATATCCAACATATATCCCCAATTTTCTTTGGGGTCCCATTTTGGTGCAATTAGGTGGTGCAATGGGAACATATATCGCACACCCAAATATTCTTAAATGAGAAACATTTGGCTGCTGGCCAAAAGCTAATTG
>NC_029787.2:19195545-19253362 GCF_000816755.2 Arachis ipaensis
TATTTACCTCTTTTCTCTTTCGAGGATTTTTATCTTTGGAACCGACAGGCCTGCCACGCTTCTGGCGTGTATTTGCTTCAGTGGCTACTTGTCCTACTGGGACATCAATTCGAATTGGGGCATTTTCCGCTGGTATATAAGATTTGGTTATCCTCTTTGTATCGGAAAATGCATCAGGCAATTCATTTGCTATTCTTTGCAAATGTATAATCTTTTGAACTTCTAGTTCACATTACCTTGATCGAGGATCTAAATGCATTAAGGATGATGCATTCCAATTAAGTTCCTTTTTAGAAAGCTTATTCTCTTCCCCTAATGTTGGAAATTTTGATTCATCAAAATGACAATCCACAAACCGGGCTTTAAATACATCTCCTGTTTGTATCTCAAGATACCTTACTATAGAGGGAGAATCATATCCAACATATATCCCCTATTTTCTTTGGGTCCCATTTTGGTGCGATTAGGTGGTGCAATAGGAACATATATCGCATACCTAAATATTCTTAAATGGGAAACATTTGGCTGCTGGCCAAAAGCTAATTGCATAGGAGAGAACTGATGGTAACTTGTTGGCGTCAAACGAATAAGTACTGCGGCATGTAAAATAGCACGCCCCAAGCCGAGGTTGGGAGATTTGTTCTCATAAGCAAGGGTCTAGCAATTAATTGGAGGCGTTTAATAAGTGATTCTGCTAACCCATTTTGTGTGTGAACATAAGCTACTGGATGTTCAACACTTATTCCATTAGCCATACAATAAGCATCAAAAGCTTGGGAAGTAAATTCACCAGCATTATCAAGACGAATTGCTTTGATTGGATTTTCTGGAAATTGTGCTTTTAATCGAATAATTTGATCCAATAATCTCGCAAACGCCAGGTTGCGAGAAGATAATAAGCACACATGTGACCATCTCGAAGATGCGTCTATTAAGACAATAAAATATCTAAAAGATCCACAAGGTAGATGATTGGGTCCACATATATCGCCTTGAATCCTTTCTAGAAATTCAGAGGACTCAAATTCAATTTTTATTGGTGATGGTCTTAAAATTAGCTTTCCTTGAGAACATGCAGCACAACAAAATTCACTAGATTTAAGAATCTTCTAGTTCTTTAGTGAATGTCCATGAGAGTTTTCAATAATTCTTCTCATCATGGTTGTTCCCGGATGACCCAATCGGTCGGAGCCTTCTATCACATTGCCTGAGCCAATAATAGTATTAACATATTCCTCTTTTGGCACAAGATGGGTAAAATATATATCACTTTTGAGAATAGTGTGCGAGCTTGCACTATTCGCAAGGCATACATCTTCATTACATATCCTTGCCATTTTTTAAAAAAAAAATAATAATAAAATGAGTAGTATGCACAGTTAAATTGAATACTTGATCAGAATTATTTTTCTAAGAAACATTGTACATAAAATAATGTCATATACTAAAATTTTATTTTAAAATTTGACACATTTAATAATTTTAAAATTTATAAACATTAATATTTCATTATTTATGTACATCACATTTGAAACTTAAATACATAGAAAATAAAACTTAACAATAAGTTCTTTACATTATTTATTTACATATATACTTCACAGTCCCACATATTAAACTATTCCATCATTGATCAAATGACCAATATTTCCTTCAAGATCCTCAAAGAAATCAGATACATCATAATGAGTGGTGGAGTTCTCAGCATCATTTGAGACAAAATTTGTTTCCTTTCCTTTGTCGCCCTTTTTCAAAGATGCCTGGTAAAGATCGACTAGGTGCCTTGTGGTACGACAGGTACGTGACCAATGACCCTTTCCACCACAACGGAAACACTTATCCTCTGTTGATTTATTCTGCCCGATATTCCTTTCTCTATCCCACTTCTGGTGAGATCCTCTCTTTTGAATATAATTCTTTTTCCTTCCATAATTTTTCTTATTATTAAAACCTTGCCATTTACCTCTTCTAGGGTAATTTGCCACATTTACTTCAGGAAATGGGGCAGCGCCAGCTGGGCGCGCTTCATGATTTTTCAATAACAACTCATTGTTGCGTTCAGCAACAAGAAGGCAAGAAATTAACTCAGAATATTTTTTAAACCCTTTCTCTCGATACTGCTGCTGCAGGAGCACATTCGAGGCATGGAAGGTTGAGAAAGTTTTCTCCAAAATATCATGATCAGTTATTTTTTCCCCACACAATTTCATTCGTGAGGTGATTCGAAACATTGCAGAATTATATTCATTTATAGATTTAAAATCATGTAAACGCAAATGCGTCCATTCATATCTGGCTTGAGGAAGTATCACCGTTTTCTGATGATTATACCTTTCTTCAAGGTCTTTCCAAAGATCTGCAGGATCTTTTAATGTAAGATATTCATTTTTCAATCCTTCGTCAAGATGACGACGAAGAAAAATCATGGCTTTAGCTTTATCCTTCTGCGATGCATTATTTTCAGCCTTAATGGTATCTCCAAGATCCATTGAATCAAGATGGATTTCAGCATCTAATATCCATGATAAAAAATTGTTTCCAGATATATCAAGAGCATTGAATTCAAGATGAGAGAGTTTCGACATAATGAAAATTTTGTTACCTGAGTCTTTCTAAAAATTTGATCAGAGTCTCGTGCTGATAACGTGTTGTAAAATAAATAAAAGATATATAAAATAAAGATGTATTAATATAAGACTCTAACATTAAAATAATTAGCTCAATAATGATTTGTATATATATAATAATATTATATATTGTAATGTGTATATATATATAAAGATAGAAAAGAGTATAAAAAGTAAAGAGAGAGAGAATTGCATAAATATATATATATATAAAGATAGAAAGGAGTATGAAAAGTAAAAAGAGAGATAATAGCATTTACTTTTATTATTGCTATGTGTATAAAGGAAGAGAGAATAATATTCAGTTGTTGTTTTTACGTACTGAGGTTTAGCCTCTATTTTTACAAGTAAGGAGGCCACCTTATTCCACTGTTATTAAATACAAAGACTTTGGTAATAATAAACTTCAGTATGAAAAATGTGAGCCACTCATGGTCATTCATTGTTGTTCTTATAGTAACACTTTGTACCTTAACCTTATTTGTCACATCCTTATCCATCTCTTTCAAAGGTAGTTTAGTTACTATTTTAATTTATGAATAAAATNACAAAAAAATTGTATTGTTATAAAATAATAAAGTTAAAAACTAAAATATCTCTTTTTTTTTTATAAAGAGTTGCATTATTCTTCGTAAAAATAGATAATAATCAAGTTGGATGGTTACCTATTTTTTTAAAATAATATTCAAAACAAATACATGTTAATTAATTGTCCATTTATGTTAGGTGTTGTGGTATAAATTTTGACCTATAAAAATTCGATCCATAGAAAGTCAAAATACAATTAAAATGATTGTCACTTGGTTATAGAGATCCTTTTTCGACTACGAATGAAAATGAAGGACAATCAAGGTCGAGAGATTGTTAGTTTAAAATAAATTGAGCGTCAGGGTCGACACCACGTGATTAAATACAGACACGATGCAAAAACGTGAGATTTCAAGGACAAGGCATGATAGAACATGGGGATACCATACGAAAATTTTTCAGGATCAAGATAAGATCATGGCCTGAGAAAAAGGAAGAACCAAGATAATGGTCAAAATTCTTCTAAGAGCAAGTCCACCTTTGAGCTCTATAATTCAATAGAAGAAATTTAGAACAGAAAAGGAGGACTTCAATCAACAACACTAGATTATCACACAAACTCGGTAGAAATTATAAGTCTTAGTGAAGTAACAAAAGAGCATGGAATACAAATACAAGTGAGTGTTAGAAGTCAACTTCTAATTTACTTTCTTGTGTTTTATGTTTAATCCATTTCTTTCATTTCTTTTTTATATTTTGTGTTGTTATTCTATTCTTCTTGAAACTCAAGTTTTACACTTTTATTTATTCAAAGCTTTTATTTATTTATTTATTTATCTTTTTTTATTCATCATAAATTTGCCACTAATGTTTCGACGCATTTTGCTTCGACACCATTACCAAGTAATTTCCGGGTCGAGCTCACTCTTTTTCAGAGGAGTTGTATCTGCTCCCTGACTTGAGATCTTAATACAAGTTCGATTTGACACTCTATCGAAAACACCAAAAATCGAGTGAAACAGGTGTATACTAAAATTAGTCATTAAAATCAGTCATCCATGTAAAATATACATTGAAATATAAAATACATATTAAAAATAAATTAAACTATACATAAACTTATATATAAATGGTATAATTACTCAGTTAGTTCTTATAGTTTTACTAAAATTTAATTAGGTCCCCTATATGTTTTTTTCTCTCAATTGGGTCCTTACACTGCTTTAATTTTGTAATTAAGTCCTTCATAGTGTAAAAAATATTAGAGTTAATTGTGCAAAAAATACATTATAATTAATTTTAATAATTAACTTTAATGTATAAATAACATATTTATTAATTTTCATATGAGGGATAAAATTATGTAATACACTAGTATGAGCCTAAATTGGTGTATTCCACAAGCATGATGATAGTGAGTTAGGTACCACAAATTGTGGATACCGATTTATTAAAAAAATATATATGATCAATGATTTCATAAATTACAATTTCTTTACAATTAAAAAAAATTGTGACTGACGATTTCATAAATTAAAAAAATTATGACTAACAATTTGATCTTTTAAAAAAAATTATTTAATAAAATTGTCACTCACAATCTTATTTTTTCAGTAAAAAAATCAGTAAAAAGAATAAACATTTGAAACGTAACTACATCAAGTAAGAAGTAAAAAATGTAACGAGAAGAAAAAGAATCATCCAAAGCATAACGAAACCAACCAAAAAATGATATATCCAAAAAAATTTAAAATTTTTTGAAAGGAACGTCAATTCAAATTATTATGAGAAATATCCAAAATCTAATAAAAAAACATCTAAAAACTAAAAAAAATCTAAAATCAAATAATAACAAACATCTCAGTCATTGTAACTTAT
This sequence comes from Arachis ipaensis, assembly GCF_000816755.2. Taxonomy (NCBI): domain Eukaryota; kingdom Viridiplantae; phylum Streptophyta; class Magnoliopsida; order Fabales; family Fabaceae; genus Arachis; species Arachis ipaensis. The sequence continues at coordinate 19,200,579 of NC_029787.2, forward strand.
TTTAAAAATTTCAAAAATATTTTAAAATTCCTAATAAAAAAGCATCCAAAGCGTAACAAAAAGAAACCTCCAAAACTTAACAAAAATGAGATATTCAAAATTATTTTAAAAATCCAAAAACTAATAAAACGAAACATAAAAAAATTGAAAAAAGAACCTCTGAAAACTATTAAAAAAATTATTCAAAACCCAACAACAAAAAATATTCAAAACATAAGAAAAAAATCTGAAACTTGATGGCGAACGAGCAGCGACTCTCCCTCATCTGTTCGTCGCGTGGTGTAGGGCGCGTCTTCTGCAATGGAGGAGGTAAGCGCTGCGTATCTGCTGCAGGGAGGGAGGGAGAGCTTTGCCAGTCTGACGGAGAGGAAGAGGGAGGGCTCTGCACGTCACGACGGAGGGAGATGCGGCGTTCAGCGGGGCTGCTTGATGCGAGGATCTAGGAAGTTGCGGTGGTCGACTGGGCTACGCGACGCGAGGGAGGAAGTCGCAGTTTAAGACCCTAGACTTTTAGAAATTAGATTATGATATTTATTTATGATTTTAAAGGAATTTTTATTTAGTTACTTCTAATTTTAAATTTTGAGTATTTATTTAAAAATAATTTGTAAATTGATGAATAAATAATATTTTCTTTAAAGATAATTTTGTTAGATTAAAATCAATTTTCAATTACTACATCATCCCTTTTTTTATTAGAAATTACTAACCTACCCTCATCCTTTTCCCTAAACAAAATCATAACCCTAACTATATACAAACACACTCCTTCACCCTTCCTTTTCTCCTCAACAGCCACCACCCCCTTTCCCAAAGCTCACACCACACAGAAACACACACAGCCGAGAGAGAGGAGAGAAATAGAGGAAGAAGAATGTCGCCGACAGAGAGGGAGATTGTCGCCACTGCCGAACCAATGAGCCACCCCATTGCCATCTCTTTTATGCCCATTGAGCCGCCATCACGCATGGCCGTCGTTGTCACCGAGGAGGAGGAAGAAGACGAGCGAGAGAGAGAGGACGCCGTCGAGCCACGCATCGCCTCCATTGGAAAGGATCATTGTCGCCATTGTTGAAGGAGAAGAGAAAGCTCACAGGCAAAACGTGAGGAGGAAAGAGGCCGCCGCCGTCGTGCTCCGCTGCAGTCGCGAGAAGCCGCTGCCGTAACAGTCGCGGGCGTGGGGGACTATCGCCGTCATGGGTGGGGCCAAGCCTATCGCTGAACTAAACTGAGGGAGAGGAAAATGCAATGGAAGGGGGGCCATCTGTCACCGTCGTTGCCGCAGCCACACTGTAATACCCGGTCTAACCGAAATTAATTAAATAATAAGTTAAATAAGAGCGAATATGGTTGGAAGATTTGGCAATTGGAATTTGATAATTCAAATATGATATTTGGATTCAGTGAATTTTTCCGAGTCGGAAAACATAGTTTTCTGCGTAAAAGCGCACAGTGGAATTTTGACCGGCAGTACCGGCTGAGATCTGTCTGGTACTACAGTTGAGAAAATTGATTATGAGTAAATAAGATTAATAAATGAGGAACTATAATTAGGGAAGGTAGAAATATTTAAAGTGCAATTTAGAGCGCTAATCTTAAAGGTTTTGGCCCAAAATTGGGCCAATGGGCAAAAATAAGTTAACCGGGCCTAAGTGGGCCCAAGACCCAACATATATAAACATTAGTTATGAGTATTTCAGCTCATTTTGCCCTAAAGAAGGGGTGTTGGGCGCTGAAATTGGGAAGAGAGAAGAGAAGAGAGAAAACCTAACTCTCTTTGATCTTCAAACCACCATAACTTGAGCTACGGAGCTCCGATTGACGAGCCGTTTGCGGCCACGCATCACTCTTCTCATCCTCTACAATTCTATCTAAGTTTTATGGTGAGTATTCCATTCATCTCTGCCCAGTTTTCGAAATTTCCCACTATTACACGTTTTTGGATAATTAGTGTTGAAATCTTGTGATTTTGGGTGTTTAGGGATACTCCAACATGGATTCTAAGTGGGTTCTATCCCTACTTCATATGGGCTGAGGTAAGAAGTGATCAAACCCTTGTAACTTGTCATTTTTATGAGCCCTAGGTTGATGTATGTATGTGAAATTGGTTATGTTAGTGTATTTGGTGATGTTGGTGCACAATTGGGAGATTGGTATTGCTTGAGGAGCTTTGGTGAGGCTTGGAGCTAAGGTTGGTGAAGACTTCCAAAGAAGAGGCTCAATTGGTTTGGCTACAAGAGGTACGGTTTAAGTTTCATTTAAGTACCGTGTGTTGTGATGAGAATTCCTAGGCTAGATGCCCCTAGGATTAAGTTTGGATTGTGAAAATAATGATGGTTGATTGGAAATAGTGTTGTTGAAATTTGGCATGAGAAAGAGTATATGATATGTAAATGTGTTTGAGTTTGAGAAAGTGCCAACGTGCGAGTTGAGGAGGCTTGATGTTGATTTTGGTATATTTTGATTGATTTCAAAGAAAAGGCTGAAATTGGCATGTTTTGATTGATTTTGAAAAGAGTTGAAAATGACTTGTTTTGAAAATGGCACTTTGTGGTTTTGTATGGAAACATGGTTTTGGGGCATACTTTGACGGGACATAACCTGGACTACGGATCTCTGTTTTCTGCCAAATTTATTTAGAAATGAAATTTGATCCGGGATGTCCATGCCGTTCGAAAGACGGGTGAAAAACGATTTAAAATGAGAGAGTTATGTCCGTCGGAAGATTGGGGGTTGAATCTGTAAATTTTGCAGCTTTTAACTTAGAAAATTTTAGCAGAACGACCCTACGCGCGTAGGCGCACCTGGCGCGTGCGCGCCGTTCTTCCAGAAAGCACCATCCACGCGTGCGCGTGGTGTGCGCGGGCACGTCGATGCGCTGTACCGAATGCCCAGCTATTTTCCAGAGAGTTAGATACCCTCTAATGGCGACAGGGCGCAGATACCCTCTAATGGCGACAGGGCGCAGATACCCTCTAATGGCGACAGGGCACAGATACCCTCTAATGGTGACAGGGCACATATTCCCTCTAATGATATTAATACGCAACAGAGAGACTGTGCCCGGGTTAGCTACCGGACATGTCGGGTTAGCTTGATAACCGACAGATGATATCATCAGCCATAGGGCAGGCATTCATCATTTGCATATGTTTGAATTGTTTGGGTTTGCCTATTTGTTTTGGATTTCTACATTATATATGCTAAGTTACCTGATTATGTGCTACTTGTTCTACTTGTACCCTAATTGTGTATTACTTGCCTGTATTGCTTGTGTTTGTACAACTGAGAGGCCCCTCATGTTGGTGTCGGTGGAGGTTGAGGGCTGTTCTTGATGAGATGAATTGATGATTCGATTGCATGATGATGGTGATCATTAGTTGAGATGATTTGAGCTCCCTGGGTAGACGCAGTGATGTGGTTTCACTAGTTCCAGGGAAGGCATGATATATTGATATAGAATTGCTGAGACAGCACGACTGATGATGGCTTTGTTTATGATTCTGAAATCTGATTCGTGGGAGAGTCAGCGAGTTGGGAGTCATATGAGATGTGATCTAGATTTAGTATTCCCTTACGACAGATGCCTATTTATAGATTAGTGAGAATCTAGGCTGGATACTTGGTGAAAAGGAGTTTAGGATGCTTGGTGAGTTTTTATTGCAGTGCATTGTATTTATTTGGCACTTTTACCGTACTGAGAACCCATGGGCCTGGGGTTCTCATTCCGTATATATCTCTTGTTTTTCAGATACAGGTCCAGGTGCTCAGAAGTGAGTTGTGGGTCGTCTGAGAGACGGCGAAGATCTTTATTTCCTCTACTTTGTGTTTGATTAGAATCTCTCCACCTATGTTTTGAAAAGATTATATTATGTATTTGAACTCTTTTGGAACTTGCCTATAGAGGCTCTTATGTTTCCTTTGGGAGAGATTAGGATATACTGTTGTCATCTACTTTCATACTGTACCCTAGCCGGCCTAAACTTTGCGGGTCGCGACTAGTGGCTATTTACTTATGTTATATATATCTATCTGTTATCTATCTCTTAATCTCCTCTACGCCTTGTCCGTATATCATTTTCGGCTTCACGGTTTATCTTTTGTTGTCGAAACGTGAGTGATACGTCTTCGCGATTTTATTTCTACTCTTTTCAGGCTTCTCGATTAATACTCTTTTCGAAATTACCTATATTTATATATTAAAAATCCACCTGAGAGTCGTACCACCGTAATATCATTGACTTATGACTCGAGCATAAGGATTTGAATATTAGGGTGTTACACACACCACCGTGCCTATGTTGCTAGAAAACGGCGCTGTAGTCACCGGGAAACGCTGTCAGAATTGACTGAGTAAGATACTGCCGCTGGTAAGGGTGTTCTTGCTTTTAGTTTTCATTCTTTTGATTTCCGGGATGTTGTTGTCACTGCATTGTTGCTGCAGTTGCCGCTGAGATTTTTTGTCATCACTGAGCTACTGTTTTGCCTCGTCCTAGTTTTTCGTTGCTTTTGGCAGGTTTTGTTCCTACCTGTGAGGGCCGGCCGGGCTTCTACTGCTCCATTCCTTTGTTCATTTTATATTATACTAAGTATTTCTATTCCCAAACCCTCGCCATTAGTGTTCTGTTATAGTTTGTTGAAGATTTTGAGGTATATTTTATGTCGTAGGGTGAGTACCATTATTTCATGCTATGTTCGTGGCTGTTGCTACTGTGGGAAACAGTTAGAGCTGATGCCGCTGCTATGAAATAAGAATAAAAAGAGAGTTTGCATAGTTGAGTAGCGATTGAGGTAGGGATTTTTCTTAAAACATATTTTATACTACGGAATTATTATAAATAGATATTGATGTGAAAAATATATTTTTGTGATTATGTGTGTAATACTCTAAACTAAAAACACAAACCTTTCACGGCCTTCGGCCCATCACATAATCAATCACGGCCATAAGCCCAAACATTTCAATCAACAGTCAATCCACCACAATCCAACCAGTTTTCAGTCACAAACACAAGTAAGAATGTTCAAACACAATCAAGCAATTAGCAATTAGACATAATTATTCATGTAGGCAAACTAATTACAATATGCACACCCAAACAATATCACGTAGATGCATATGATGAATGTCTGCCCTATGGCTAATTAGTCTCATCTGTTGGTTATCAAGCCAACCCGACAAGTCCGGTTTGCTAAACCCTTGGGCTGTCCCCCGACCCCATGAGTCTATGCATAGCTTTTTCTCATATATATATATATATATATATATATATATATATATATATATATATCAAATCGCTCAATGGGGGTACCATTCCTGGAAATTTATACGTGCTCGGTCACCCTTACGTCGTAGGGTCAATAGAGTATCGAGTTTCAACCTGGAACACATGGTGGCAAGTCACGGTACTTTACCCAGGAAAACTAGTATCTCAGATAAAAGAAGTGCAAAAGCAACAAGTTCATTTATTCATCATCATTCAAGCCATAAGTCACTTTTTCTCAAATCTCTTTACTTGGAAACCAAAAATCAATCCATCTCAGTCTTAACTTTAAAATTCTCATTTCTCAAATCATTTTAAGCTCATAAACCTCTTTTTGTCAAACGTAAATTTCCCTTTTTAAAACACAATCGCCCTCATCAACATCTTTCCAAAAAATTTCAAAAACCATACCAATTTAAAAGTCTCTTTTGAGAGATTCAAAATCGTTCACCCTAAAATAGGATTTGGTAACAAAATTCCTCAGCAGAGTCTCAAGACTTTAGGGGAGAATAACATAACTCATTTCCTCAAATTTATTTAAAATCTTTAAAACCTTAGCTTTTTAATTTGAATAAATAAAACAAATTTCAAGCCAAACCAAATCAGGTAATCAATTACTCTAAACAATTTCAAAAACCATTTCTTTTACTTAGGCCAAAAACCACTTTCAATTGCCTGATAAAATCGGAAGCGTTCCCAACGGCTCGGAGCAAAATTCAGAATTTAAAGAATACTTTAAACTTCTTTCTAAAACGTTGTAAAAATGAGGTTTTATCAATCGAAATTCATCTTCTTTTACAAGCACGTAAACTCCTCCAATTGAAATCCTCAAGTTGATTTCAGGAACATAAATCCTTTTCACATTTAAAACAACTTAAAACATAAGTTTCTTCTAGGGGGTCTTGCTCCCAAAAATATAATACCTTTCTTAATAAATAAAGCTAAATCATAGTTCTCTCTTCAACAAGCCATTTCAAAACACAATTCATTACTTTAAATAATTCAAGTAAAATAGTACCAGCCTTAAATTTATGATTTTCCAATTAACATTTCAAATAAAACCTCAGATTTCATAGGAATTTCGGCAGCACCTTCCATAAAACTTGGACTTTGCCACTCTCTCCGGGTCCCAACCAAACCATTTCCAAATTAAACCAACCCAAAATCAAATTTTTTTCAACAATCAAACTCATTTCGAAACTTTAAAGAAACAGATTCACCACCCATCTCTTTAACAAAACCAATAATAATTCAATCAAACAAACAATCATTATCATTCAAAAACAGCCAGTCGATGCATAAGACTTATACAATCACTAAAAAGGGTAATTCTCTCATCAATATATAATTATAACAATTCCAAATATAAAATTGAGTTTTTAGAAAGAAACCCCTACCTCGATAAGTCGAAACCATAACCCAAACACCTCTCAGAAATCCTTTCGTCTCGACCCGAGATCAATGGCAACCAAAACCTCAACTCCGCTTGCTTTCTTAATAGCAAAAACAGCTTTAAAACACAACATACAACCTCGGTTACTAACTTCTAACACATTAATATCGCAAAGACTTTAGTACACATAACAGAACACTAACGCGAGGGTTTTCGAAACACACTTACTTACTGAAATGACAAAATGAAGCAGCCGCAACTCCGAGCACGATACACAAGCACCGATACACAACTCTATGACAGACAACGCCGCAACTCAGCATAAGGTAACATAATAGCGATTAAAAGGGCTTTTCGGCACGAGAACGCTTACCAAGACAAAGGATTCAACGACGGGAGTGGCGTTTCTCGGCGGCAGAGGCGACGGTGGTTCTCGGAACAGCGGTGCACAGCGAGACAACGTTCTTTTCCTCCTCAGTTCAGATATCTGATGGCGGCATGACGACTACCCCGCGGCGGCAGCAAGATGCGAGCAGTAACGGCGACAAGGACCTCCGCGAAGGTGACCACGGAACAGAACGCGGCAGTGACGACACAGCTGACGGCGAGGACTTCACAGACAGTGACGCGACTGGACGAGCGCGACTCCTTCTCTTCGCGGTTCTGGAGGCGGCTCGGGGACTGACCGGCAACCCGCGGCCTCCTCTCCTTCGCGCGTCTCTCTTCCCCGCACGGTCTCTTCGGCGCTGGCACGAATGGCGACAAAACGACGGCTATGGTGAGGCGGCAATCCTGAGCAACGCGCTGGTGGCGCTACGGCTCCCCCTTCCCCGGTGCTCTCCCTCTCCTCTCGCAACCCTCACCCTCGGATCTCCCTCTCTTCCTTCCCTTTCTTTCTTTTTCCCTTTCATTCACTGTGTGTGTGTGTGTTAATGAGTAAGTGTATTGTTTGTGTGTATATGTGCTGATTGTGTGGGTGGGGTACTCTATGTGTGTGTGTGTGTGTGTGTTAGTGAGTGAGTAAGGGCAAGTGTATTGGGTTAGGGTTTGGGGTGGTTTAGAAAATTTTAATAAAAATAGGGATAATAATGTAATTTTATAAAATAAATGAAAAGATAGAATAATAATTAAAAATCAATTTATGTTTAAAGTATTCATCTTAAAAATACCTTTTAAATTACCAAATCTGTAAATTATTTTTATTTAAATAATAATATAATAAAAATAGGAGATAAGTAAATTAATTCTCCTTCGTTTATAAAATGAGGTTAAAAATATTAAAATTAAGACATATAAAATACTCATTATTTTAAATTATAAAAATTCTAAGTTATACATAAGAATTTGTCCAGTTTATATATAAAGTTTCAAAAATATAATCTTAAGTAATTATAATAAATCATAATAATTTATTAATAACTTTTTAAAATTTGGGGTGTTACATCCTACCCCACTTATAAAAATTTTCGTCCTCGAAAATTAACTTAATACGCAAAATACTAAAATAGTTTTTAATACTTTACTTTTGTATACTTTAGAAAAGCATAAGTTTTGGCATATATATATGCATATAATTTTCCAAATACCGGATAACTCGTAGAACTTAGGTGTCAGGGAAAACTGTGGTCTAAAGCAAAAGTTATAAGATGGTTCAAAACAAAGATGTCACTTGGGGCTACTATTTTACCAAAACTTGAACCACAAAAAGGTGCAAGTGTTCAAGTTAGGTGTTTGCAAAAATAAAGGGGGTATCTAGGTGGCAAAAGTTTGAAAAACATGTTGACATAAACAAACAGGATAACCTCTGCGCACAAATCTCGTACCAACTTCAAAACTTCAACTTCCCAACTCCATCAGTCACTTCACAACCCTATAACCCGTCACAAGTCTAAAACCCGCAAACTCCTTCGCGAGAACCTGAACTCCCACAACTTCTTGTAACATTGCATACTTACAAGCTTCACCTTCCACATACATGAACTATGTATTAAAGAACTAATGCATCACTTATTATACCTAAAGGTCGCACGTGACTCTAAAGCAATCCTCAAGTTTATTCGAAAGGATACAAGACCTTGGAAAAGGACAAGCGGCAAGGACAAAATCTGCAAGAGCTTGAAAGGATTGTTGATATCACAAGTAATCAGGGATGCACAAAGAATGAAGAGTGCCAGAAAGAAAATTAGTTTGACAATCTCAAGAATGACTCCTGAATCAACGACATCCGATAGGAATAGTAAAAAGAAGAGTAGTGCAGTAGTTTGAAACAAAATCAAGTCGAGTCACGAAATATGAAGTTTACAGAAGAAGAATGTCTAAAACCAAAGATAGAGCTCACAGGACTCGGTAGTAGGATTAAAAAAATACTTTTGAATGCATTTCTCGTGAAGAATGAAAAACTTTTCAAGTTCCATACAATAAAACTCGGAAGAGAATTAAGTTGCATTACTTTAAAACAATTTTCCAAGTTATAGGTAGAATATGTGAGGTTCGAAAACGAAATTAAATAAGGCTAAGGTCCAAAGGCAATTTCTCAAAAAAATTGAAAGTTATTTTGGTCCTCATTTAAGCTAAACGGCTATAAGAGTTACAACGAAGATAGAAGAAAATTCAAACTTTATTTAGAAAGGAAAAATTCAGGGTATAAAATATTATTTATTTTTATTTGTAAACTCATTTTCAGCAAGGGTTTTGTATTGAAAGTCTGATTTGTACGTCTATATTGAGGAATGGTTTGGTTTTGAACCTGTTGAGAAAGATTGAGAAATGTGGTTTGGACGGAACCTTTGAAGGGTGGTAAAATCCTAGTTTTAGGGGAGGTACTGCCGAAATTTTTATAAGTATTTAAGTGAATATAAATCATTGGGATTGATTGGTGAAATTAAATTATATTTAAGTCTCTTTTGGAGGGAAATCTTGAAATAAAGAAATGATTTTTTGTTTGATTAATTTTGGTTTAAGGATTATTTTTTGAGGAGTTTTAGAAAAAAAAAACTACATAATAGAAGTGAATTGGAGATTTAACTTACTTTGGTTTGGTTGATTGTAAAAAGAATTATGATTGAGGTATTTAATTGAACGAAAATAAGTTTTATTGAATTGATATGAATTAAAGAGTGGTGTTTTGAGGATTTTAATGAACAATAAAGTAATGTAAGTGTGTATTTAAGAATAAACGATTTTCGAGTCTTTGACAAAAAGTTTTGAGCTTGAAAAGAAGTTGAAGTTGGTTAATTTGACTGAAGTATTCTGTTTTGAGAAGTTTTATAGGAGTTAAAGTATTTGAACTTGATTTGGTGAAAATGAAATAGATTTCAAGACTTTTTGAAAATGTCTTAACTTAAAAGTGAAGCTGGAAATTGTTTTGGAAAAATTTTTGGAAGTTTGATTAAAAATGAGATTGGTTGTCACTCCCCTAAAGTCTAGAGACTTTGCTGGGCGGTTTAATTAATAAATTCTTATTTAAATTTATTAAGTGATTGATTTGAGAATAAATAATTTTTTTAGTCTTTTGAAAGAGGTTTAAACTTGAAGCGATTTTGAAGTTAACTTGGAAAATTTTGGTTAAATGAGAATCGAGTTTTATGAAATAAGAACTGATTTTAAGTAAAGTTTCTTTGGAGGTTTTGGAAAATATTACAAAAAGTAGTATTGGTTTTAAAGGAAAATGATTTGAGAAAAAGGTGATCCTCGGTGTGAGGTGAATAAAATGGATATTACTATTGAAAGTAAATAGGCCAAGAATGATTTTGACTTGAGATAAAAATGAGTATAAAAACTTATGTTTTGATTATGATTATGATTATGATTATGAATTGAGTCTGATTGTGATATGATTCATTGTGCTGGCAAGGGCTGAGGTCAATCCCGCTTGCATACTGAGCTGAGTTTTGCTCCGAACAAGGACGGTGGTTAATCTCGCTTGTTCGAGATCCAAGGTAAGGGCAGTGGTTAATCCCGGTTACTCCCATGGTTCTCTATCTGGTTGTAAGGTGGTAGGGCACTAATCCCCCAATCTATATGGCACGGCCTCACCAGGAAAAGGTGGTAGAGCATTTATCCCACGATTTATGCCCCCTGATGTCTGCCTCTAGGAGAAGGTGGTAAGCTACTAATCCTCCGATTATATGCCTCTTGGAGATGCACAACAGAGAGACGATATCCGAGTTAGCTACCGAATGTGTCGGGTTCTTGCAGTTTAACCAACACGTGAGTCATGACCAGTAGGACAGGCATGCGTCATATGCATCTATGGGACATTGTTTGGTGTACATATTATATTTAGTTTGCATATGTGAATATTTATGTTTAACTACTAAATGTCATACTTGCTATAATTGCTCTTGATTGTGTTTGAACTTTATTACTTGTGATTGTGACTGGTTGGTTTGGAATATGGTGATTTGAGTGATGATTTAATTTTGTGTTGGGATGGAGGCCGTGATTTGAATTGTGTTGGGTCGGAGGCCATGATTTCGTTATGTTTGGGCTAGAGGCCGTGATTGGATGACTCAGTGGTAAGTTTGGTGATAATGGTTCTTTGGTAGGTAGTGAAACCTTTTAGATATTATGTTTGATTGACTTTTTATAAAATTAAAATACAAATTTTGGATTTTTGATAAGTAATTATTGATTTTCAAAAATATTCATAAGACGAATTTTTTTATATAGCTTCTTATAACAATTCTGGAATTCTGCTGGTGAGACCGTGTGGTTAGGTTCTCACCTCCTACAGATTTTTGTTTTCAAGACATATGAAGAGTTTAAGGAGTTTTTTCTGCGTCTCTGATTGTGTTGTATATATCTTAGATATAATTTTTTCCTCACCTTCTTATATATTTTTTGTAAAAAAGATAGGAGTCGTGATTTGTAATGATATGTATGTCTGGTATATTTGTAAATTACTTGTAATGATATATATGAAGATTGTGATTGAATTTTTTTATATATGCATGTTTGTAAACAGATAAAGAACTTTTAGTTTTTTTTCAAGAAAACAACGATACGGTTTTGAGTTAAAGGCTCCTATAGAAGTCGTCGTAATATCCTCGCTATCAGAGTGGCGTAACCGAAAGTGTGACATTCTTATTGTAAGAGTGTTACATTATGGTATCAGAGCAGTCTTTCCTGTAGAACCTGAGAAATAGACTGACTATACTTCAATTGCATACTCTGAGCGTTTGTCATATTATAGGTCTTGTCCAGATGACGAGTTAGAGCTTTAAGTACATGACTGTCTATTGATTAATGTCGTTAGTCTATCATTGCATACTTCAAGGTATTAATTTTAACCAACTTATCACTAATAGTTTATGTATATGAGAATGCTAACGAGTTATCATAGACAAAATAGAAGTAATAAGTAACGCATATCGCAGCGTTTGGGAAATGATAGATGTTGCTTCTTGAGGTTACTCAGTTACTTATTTTATTCTTTCATGATTTTTCTTGAAATTCTTGTTTGAGATTTTTTTTTTGGAAAATAATTTGAAAATTATTTTACAACCCTATTATTTTGTTCGTAAGCATTCTCGTTTGATCTTAATTGTATATGTCTGCCTAAATTTCTTGGGGTATCTGCCTTTATCTGTTTAAACTCTTCTTGACTCATGTACTCTTTGATGTAATTTTGAAATATTTGATGCATCAGAGTGATCATTGAAATCTTTGAGAGTTTGCTATTGGATTGAGTTATCTTTCTTTATGAACTTTGTATTTTTTCGAATCAGTTGAAAACTTGTTTGATTTGACGTGCTTTGCGATTCCTATCCGAATTCATTTGATTTAAGCTGCTTTTTTGAGATGTGAACTGATTTCCTTCTTTAGCATATCTCAATATTCTTAAATATCTTTATAAGGTTATGATTTCAAGTATCCTCTTGGAGTTTTATTTTAAAACCCTTTTTAAAGAAGTTTTGGTATAACCAAACCATATTACAGTTTCTGATACATGCTTTTCTGTGATTATGCACCTAAACATCATTCAAGACACTTGAGAAAATATTTTTGCTCTTAGCCAAACTAGTTTTTATTTTTCAAACTTTGCATAATCTATTTTTTTCAACTTGCACTTGTTCTAACATGACGCAACATTTATACTTTTGTCATTCTTTTGCAAAATGTTTGTTGCATACCTTTTCTTTCGGAACATGAAATAATTTCCCTTAAGCTTTTTATTCTTTATATACAATGTATTCAAGGGTGTTTTTAATCACACTCTTAGAAATTGTGAGCGTCACCATTGGCTTTAGTCCCTCTTCTCCTATAGATCTCATACTTCTTTGACTCAGTTTGAATTCGTTTTGAATTAATGCACTATTTTTCCTCTTATTGTTCCTATCGGAATTCTTTGATTCGTCAGTTATTCTTAATATTGCAAATTGATTTTTCTTTCCAGCGCACATCATTGCTTGTACGTCCTTGTTTAATTGTGATTTCAACAATTCTTTCAAATTCTCATGAGTACTATCCTTGTTGTTTGTCCTTCTTTTCTAAGGTCTTGTATTCTTTTGAGTAAACTCGAGTTCCTTTCCATAGCTCATAACGGGTTTTCTTTAACCATAGTCATTTTTTGTAGACTTCTATTTCTCCTTTCAACATCCCCATTTTGTTGAGGGGTTCTAGGACATGAAAATTTATGAGAAATTCCAAGTTCATCACAAAAGATTTCAAAATCTTGATTTTCAAATTTTTTTTCCATGATCACTTCTTATATGGGCAATTTTCAAATCCTTTTCATTTTGAATCTTTTTACATAGAGAAGAGAATGCATAAAATGCATCATTTTTGAGAGCTAGAAAAAGAATCCATCCTTATCTAGAGTAGTCATCAACCACTACCAAGGCATAACGCTTTTCTCCCAAACTTTGAGTTCTAGTGGGACCAAAAAGATCAATGTATAACATTTCTAATTGGGACATGCTAGCATGTACCAAATTTCTTATACCAAAGCCATTTTTCGGATTCCATAGAGGTAAAACATGTCATATTTTGATCTTTTAAGTCCTCTAAAGTGAGTTTATACACATTGTTACATCTTTTTGCCTCAAATAAAACTACACTGAATTTTTTACAAATAACTAAGAAGTCTAATTTTCTAAATATAACCAAATATCCAAGATCACATAATTAACTAATGCTTAGTAAACCCCAACATTAATCAGAACGTTTCACTTCACCAATGTAGTTTCACCGTGCCCTAAGTAAGAGTCAGAAATGACAGAAGGTGTTCTTGGACTGAAGATCGCAGCCGAGTCCGGTTTACTGGAAGGCAGGGTCGTGCACAGTCTGTCGGGTATATTTTGCTGTTTACTAAGATTAGGGATAAACATCACTGTGTGGTTTATTTTTTAATTTTTTCTTCTATTTTTGTGATATGGCACTGTGTATAGGTTGTTGGAGAAGACAATGGTGTACTTTAAACTGAAAGTTTACCATGGGGGGTGGTTTACCTATCGGAATGGGCCGTTACAGTATGTGGAGGGAGAAACAACAGTGATAGAAGAGATTGATGGTGATCGGTGGTCCGTATTTGAAGCCTATGCAGAGTTAAAGCAGTTTGGTTATGTGGAGGAGAATATCCCTTCGTTGTTGTTCAAGGATCCTACACATGAAGACTTGGAAGAAAATTTGAAGTTGTTTAAATTTGATGCAGATTCCATTGCTATGTGCAAAATAACTGAGTTAAGAGATTATGTTGAGATGTATGTAGTGCACAAGGTTGAGGAGGAAGACGTATTTCCTGCTTCTGGCTACATTGATGTTGGGGGGATCATAGGATGGGTGATGAGGGACAACAGCTGGTTGTGTATGGAGGAGAACATGCTGGTTTAAACCAATCTGAACCAGCTGCTGATATCTCTGGGGCAGAGAATAGGGAGAGTGGTGATGATGTTAATCTGGAAGCTGATATGGGTAACTATAGTGATAGTGACAGCGTTGATTCAGAGTATAAACCATCTGAGGAAGAGGAGGAGACTGAAGATGATTTACAATATAGAATTCCACAATGTGATCACTAGTTTTCAACATTTATTCTCTATACTCTGTTACCACTGTATTCCATTAATAGAAACATGGAGAAGATTACAAATTTCCATAAACAATGTAGTGAAGTGCATCATAGCACTATCAACTGATAATAAAAAAAATCAGCAACAAACAAGTGAAGCAACTCATAAATCAGAATAAATAAAATTAACAAATAATCAATGACTCATTCCACACAAACAGAGGAAACAAATCAAAAACTAAAGTGAAAAGGGAGAAAATCAGTGAAAATAAAGAAGACCACGAAGAAGATGTTGAGGAACGACGAAGATTGAAGAACTCACGGTGACGACGAAGAGTCCAATGCGGCACGGGTACGTTCGTACTTCGCAGAGCGTGGTGCTCGACACAGATAGAAAGAGAGATGGCTCCAAGACAGAGGCATTTTGACGATGAGAAAGAGACGGCCGACGACGGCGAGGACAGAGGCGGGCTTCACGACGAGCACAGAGACAGTGAGGAGAAGAGTGGCGGCGGCTGAGACTGGGAGTGAGAGAGACACTGAAACAATGAGAACAAGCCATGCACATCAACCTCAGACACAGCTCTACTGCCTCCTTCCTCCGCTGCTTCCGAGGGCTCCGATCATTCTTCCGCTCCTCTCCAAAGCTACCACCTTTGAAATTAGGGATTTTGCCAGTGAGAGTGAGACTGAGAATGAGCGAGAAGGGACAGGGGCATTTTGGGGGGAGGGGGGTCTTCTCGTGTTTTGTTTTTTCTTTAAAAAAAAATCAAAACGGCACCGTTTTGATGTGAATGAGAGAACCGGGCCTTAGAAAAAACCGACCGGTTCAGTCGGTTCACCGGTTAACCATCGGTTTGACCGGTTTTGTCACCAGTTTTTTGCAAACTGGTTTTAGGCGTTAACCGGACCGGCTAACTGACCGGTTTTCGATTAACCCGGTTGAACTGGCCAGTCCGGTCCGGTTTTTCATAACCTTGCAGAGAACACAACACAATACAACATATAAGGAGATTAACAAAAGAAAAAATACGCAGTTCAATGCAGAAACATGCCCACAAATGTCATGATTGATTGAATCGGGTGAGGGATTTGCCATGGCTTAATAAGCGAATCTGAATCCAAAATCTAAAAATCCAAATTACATACAACAATTAAGAACGACAGTAATTCAGAATCTAGAAGATTATATCAATTCATACAACATTCAAAATCCAGAATTATATTCAGTAAAATTCAATATAACAGAATTAAACTTATATGACAAAATTCAATATAGCAAAATTCAAAATCCGAGGTTCCAAAATTGAACTTATATCAAAATCAGAATTACAGAATGATTAATTCATAACAAAATAAAAAAAAATTGAAAAGCAGAAGAACTCTACATCAAGCCATCAATTCATATAATTAACAAAATAAAAAAATTAACCAGCAACATCCTTTTTGTATTTCCAGCACAACCAAAAGTGCATAAATCAACAAAAGAATAATAGAGTGAAGCTTATCAGTTTTCTCATCCGGGATTTCAATTGAAAACTCTTCTTTCAGCATCAAATCAGAGCTAGAACCAGTTGAAGAGCACAAGTATCTCAATTGTATACTGACACATTCATTCCCAACAAAGTACCATCAACAACTCATAATTAGAAGAATTAGAAAAAATCAGCAACCAACAACTCAGAAATCAGAATCAATATAACAAAACAAAACTCAGAAATCAGAATCAATATAACAAACCAAGTTTTTAAGTTTAACTAATTTCACTCAACAACAACTAGTAAATTAACTCAGAATTAGAAAAAATAGCACAAAAATAACTCAGAAAATTACCAATAATCAACAAGAATTAACCCAGAAGTCAAAACAAAACAACAATCCAGCCCTGTTAACAACAATGAACAACGAAGAAAATTAACTCAGAAAACAACTAAATAACCCAGAAAAAAAACAATCAACAATCAACATAATTAAATCCAGAACAATAGCAATTAACTCCCAAAAATGAAAACTGAAGAAGCAGTAGAGGGATGGACGCTTACCAACGGGCAACGGTAACAGTGACTGAGCTACGAGAAAGAGAGAACAGAGATGAAGCAGAAAAACGCTGACGAGAAGCGAATGTGCGTGAGCGACGGCAATGAGAGAAGTCCACAATTGAGTTGAAGGTGGCTGCGATAGGGTTTCATGTTTGGAGACGACGACAAAAACAAAAAAAATTGCAACTCAGGGCCGACGATGACAACTAGCTTGACCTTTGAGAGGGCCGAGCAGACCTTCGAGAGGGCTATCACTGTCGGCGGCAATCAACGAAGAAAATTAACTCAGAAAACAACTAAATAACCCAGAAAAAATAATCGACAATCGACATAATTAAATCCACAAAAATAGCAATTAACCCCCAAAAATGAAACTGAACAAGCAATGGAGGGATGGACGCTTACCAACGGTAACAGTGACTGAGCTACGAGAAAGAGAGAGAGAACAGAGACGAAGCAGAAAAACGCCGATGAGAAGTGAACGTGCGTGAGCGACGACGATGAGAGAAGTCCACGACGGAGTTGAAGCACGCTGGTGAGAACCATAAGCGAACCAAACTTAACAAAAACAAAAAATCTGCAACTCAGGGCCGACGATGATGACTGGCTTGACCTTCGAGAGGGCCGAGCAGACCTTCGAGAGGGTTGTCATTGTCGGTGGCGACAGTGGCGGGGGCTGGCACGCGTTCTGGAGCTTGAAGGTGGCTGCGATAGGGTTTCGTGTTTGGAGAGAGAACTGAGAAGAGAGCCTCTCTGCCTCTCTGGTTTCTTTTTTTTTAATATATAAAGTAGCGAACTGGGAGGCTAAAAAACCCGGCAGGTTCATATGGTCTACCGGTTAACCACCGATTCGTCCGATTTTTTTCTCGGTTTTTTGTAGCTCGGTTTCTGGCATCAACCGGACCGGTTAGATGACCGGTTCTCGATTAATTCGGTCAAACCGGTTGGTCTAGTCTGGTTTTCAGAACATTGGTTTAGATTTAATAGTCAAAATCATCACTAAAAGATACGCGATCTCCATTTTGATCTCTGAAAGATAAAAATTAATAAAAAAACATTTCCGAAAGATACCGACATTGATGGAGTTCGTCTTTCCATCATCAGTTGCTGAGGTATGTAACCTTTGCTGAGCTGGAACGTTAAATTACAGCGTGGCACACTCTAGCGTAGCTAACATTAATGCTGAGCAGATAAGTTTGTTTATTTAGCTCAAATTAGTTCTAATGTTACAACCCTAACCTAACTCTAATCTGAAACATAAATGTGTGTGAGTTTCGTAGTAGATGACCCTATATGTTTGTTTAGTCACTATCATGATGAATGGAAGTCGCAGCGGTGACTTGCCATCTCAGTCTCTTGGTAGCCATGGTTCCAACTCTTCTATGTGATGAGGGAGGAAGATGAAGGACCAGACATGTTTTTGCGGGTTGAAGACAATGATCAAGAAATCTGGTACAAGACAGAACCCAAATAGATTGTTCCACACTTGTGCAAGATACCTAGTGAGTTAGTGTAAATTAATTTTGTTTTCCATTTTCCTATGATTATTTTTTTGGGCAGTTGAAATTTATATTTTTTCTGAAAATATTCAGAAGAGAAGCCACTGTAACTTCTTTAGGTGGGTTGATGATGATGGGTATATAGCAGGGGCAAAAACTGATGTAGAGGTTGATGGTGACTATGATGAATGGAGATTGAATGTGTCATGGAGATTGGGTAGCTTGGAGGGTGAAGTTAGAGCAATGAAAATGCTAATAATGTACATCTCAGTTGCAATGATTGTGGCTACTATTATTTGTGCATCACTTTTGTTCACATGTATCTCCAAGTAAAGCTACAGATGGAGTGTTATGTTGTTGTGCTTTAGGGGTGTTGTTAGAGTTTTGAGATTGAATTAGTTGATATGTAATTATGACGTGACTTATGAATGAAATTAGGTGTTCCAACTTCATCGTGTTTAAGTCAACATAAACTTGTCCTTTGAGCATGATGGATTTCATTGAAAATACAATATGGTAATATTTGTACCTAAATATAAATTCATCAAAAAGCTATCAGAATAGACATAATCATTGTTATAATCCATAACAAACATTATAATCATATCATATTGTCTTAGTAGATACACAGGCCTATTCCCAAAAAGCTAATAACAACGACATACAAAACACATTTCCTAATTAAAGTTCTTAATTTTTCTTTCTTTGATGCTTAAAGCCTGGAGTTGGCACAAATGTCATGAAGCTTTGCATCTTCTTAGTAGTTGCGGAACTTGTTCCTTTCAGTGTTTTAGCAGATATAGCCACAGGTGATTTGGTGGAGGCATTCAATCTTGCCTTGCGTTTAATGACATGCAATTTGGGTGGCATTCCTCTCTTTGCATCCTGCATAGGCCAGTTGGTAGAACCATTATTTTTTAACCAAATAAATGCAAGTGGTGTTAAAGATAAAACAATAAGTAAATAACCTAAAGTAAATAAATTGTACAGCACTATCAGATCAACACCTCCAGCTTCTTCAAACTTGGGAAGAATAGAAACATTAAGCAAATTGAATGAGAACCTAATTTTGCATCTGGAAATTCACTTGGCGTATAGCCAATGTTCCTAAAACTTGATGCATTTGAAGCGTCATCATCTTTACGAAATGATCAATGGATTTAGGATTGGCTACTTGTTTATGAGTATAATCTTTAGTAGAGCTCTCATTAATATCCAAAAATGCATCAACTAATGCATTTGCAAACTCAAGGTCATTAATATGATAGGGATATACTTTTACCTGAAAAATTCACAACTTTCAAATTTCGCAAATCCTGATATCAATAGTAGATAAATAAAATAAAGTCCATGCTAAATTGAAGCTTATAGTTTTAATAAATGTCGTTATTGAGAAATTATAGTACCTGACAATCATCATTTGTCTGAACAAGCCTTTGTAGTTCATGAAGAAGAGTACTCATTGCCTTTGGGTCATGAAAAGGCTTCCCTGGTGTATCTAAAGCAGATATACCCTTTTTGTTCAGTTTATTTACAATGAAATCAACAAACTTTTTGTTCTCCTCTACAGTTGTTTGCATGAGTGAAACCTAAACTTGACAGAATTTTGTATTTTAGCATAAATGCAGCAATTATAACAATTGTGAAGCATAAACTTACCATTAAGACTACATGCTTTGGTAGAATCCAATAGTAGGAAATTCATTGCCAAATTCAACATGTGTTAAGATGACTGACAAAACATTATAGCAATAGAACTTAACCTTTTAGATAGGTTTTATTCCATGAATCAAATGATGCCATAATGTTTTATCATAAATGATGTCTAATATAAAGCCATTTAGAATCTAAATTTGCATATATGATTTTATTTGTCTCCACTCTCCATCAATCTCTATCTTTTCGAGTACCCCTCATTTAATCTACTTTTCTTAGAACTACGTCAACATAAAGCGACACACACCAACACTGCAAAATCAACAAAAACTGACAAAAAAATTAAATCTTTATCTATAGCAGTTACTATTCCTTCCTCCAACCGCGTAAGTTCTCTGCGAGCTCCTCCGGTTCCAACTTTCCACTCTAGTAACGCCAACTCCTCCATAAATGCCAATGCGCACAAAGGTCGTCAAGTAAACAAGGAGGTTCTGATCATAGGCAAGTGTCTCAAGGCAGAGAGTCACAGAGTAGAGAGGAGACGAGGGGTTTTGGAGCAAAAGTTGAAGAGGGTTGTTATGAGAGGAGGTAATGGGGATAAACGTTTGAAAATCCCACTCTGGACCACAAACGACGTCATTCCATGGTTTTGGGGGTGGAGAATTGATGCTACATCATTTTGGTCTATGCCACGCTGTAACTTAACGTTCAAGCTCAGCAAACGTTACACACATCAGCAACTGAGATGACGGAAGGATGAACTCTATCAACGTTAATATCTTTCGGGGATGCTTTTGATTAATTTTATCTTTCAGGGACCAAAATGGAGATCGGAGTATCTTTCAGGGACGATTTTGACTATTAACTCATAAAGTTTAATAACCCTTTTTAATTTACATTTATAGTTTTATATTAGAGTTAAATGTCAGAGTGGTCCCTGAACTTACACTTGAGACTTAAAGTGGTCCCTAAATTTGCATTGA
The DNA here is from genome assembly GCF_000816755.2 of Arachis ipaensis. Lineage (NCBI taxonomy): Eukaryota > Viridiplantae > Streptophyta > Magnoliopsida > Fabales > Fabaceae > Arachis > Arachis ipaensis. Next base: position 19,221,424 of record NC_029787.2, read on the forward strand.
CATATTGTCCCTGAATTTAATAAAAGTGACTCATGGTCGTCCCTGAAGTATTTTTCGGAGAATATTCCTAAACAGCCTGATGACATGTACGAAGAGGCACCACGTTGGATAGGTAACAGCTATCTGACGTGGCTGTTATTGTTATTTAACTTAATTTAGTCCTTGAAGTGGTTTATAACCCTAATTCCAATTTATTATTAGAAACCACTTTCTTTCTTCTTCTTTGCTCTCCTTCTTCTTATCTACTATTGTTGAGTGTGGTTTGAATGGGTCATGATGGGTGGAGGCAGCAACCATGTTAGTAGCTCCAGTAACCGACGATCTGAGAGAAGCTGTGAGAGGAGAACCACTAGAAGTATTCACGAATGACTTTCAGATAGGTGTGGGTGTGGCAGCCGACCCATCCTCAAATGATCAGGAACAAAGGCGAATCCAGAGAGACCATTTTATGGTTGTCCTAACTATAATGTAAATGTTTCTTGTTAATGTATATAGCTAGTGTCGTTGCTCATTCAATTTGTAACATTTCTTCTCCATGGGAATGAAATGTGGTTGCAGAGTGTTGGCAAGAGGTAGTGTGGTCTCTTTATGTAGGCTGACAAAGTTTCGGATGAAGAAGAAGTAAATGACAGAGATAATCCTGGATTTGAAATAGAGGAGTGGAGAATGAAATTTGCTTAGAAGATTAGAAGTTTGGAGTCTAAAGTTAGGGCTCCAAAACTAGCATTTTGTGTGTTGTCGATTATTGTTCTATTAGTAATTGTGATTGTTGTTTGTGTAGCATGGAAGTAGTGAAGGCCATTTGGATATTGTGTTACAAAAAAATTGTGATTGTTGTACCCTACGAACAAATGAATAAAAATGATAACACAATGTTCTATTTTGTTATTGTTGTTGCTAATTGTAATTTAGAAATGAAGGAATATGAAGTTACGGAACAATAATAAGATTTTAAACATTCGATGATAATATGCAGCTTATGTTAATTGTTTCTAAATTTGTCTGTGTCAAACTAGACACTATCAAAAAATAACATAGAGTATTTAACTCAAATATACACCCTGACACATGGAACTCAGAAACTATAAAGTACAATGTTTAAAACCAAAATGTCTCAACAGAAAACAGCTAAATGTTCATTTCTTCGATTTTCTTGGTGGTTTGAACCCCGGAGTTGGTACAAAACGCAGGACGTTATGCAACCTTGAAGCTGTAGCTGCAAATGTACCAACCATTGGATCGATACAAGCAGTTGTTGCTAGTGGAGTATTTGAAATTGGAACAGTGGGTGGTGGAGGAGCATTTGAAACATTTGGTGGAGCAGCACTGGTTGTTGGTGGAGGAATTGAAGCTGGTGCAGCTGGTGGAGGTTGTCTTTTTTTTTGTGGGAGTTTTGGTGGCCTTGCCTAGGGTTGCACAACAACTGTTGCAACTTGTAGGACACTATTTAATGAGATAAAAATAAATATATAAAGCAACAATAACAGATAACAATGATTGAAAATCTATTGAGAGTCTTCATTTTTATTTTCTGACACAATGGGTTGACTCATGCCAAACTCAATCTCAGTAGCATTGCCTTCATCTTATACTTCAGTTGCAACAGCTGGAAATTGTTGCTAAGTACCTGTATCAGCTTCACCAGATTCAGCAGCAGCAGTAGCTGCAGCAGCTGCAATAGTCACAACGTCATCATCAGCCTTCTTCTTGGCACAATTCCTCTTTATGTGACCCTTACCACCACAATGACGGCAAGAACCCTCTTTATATACCCTCTTCATCTTGGTGATCTTCTGCTTCTTGCCTCCAATTGGGCCTTCATCAGCATCCTTTTTTTGTTTCTTCTTGGGTGCTCCCGGCATCTTCTTAAACTTGGATGCTTGTGGTCTGTTGTAGATTGACTTCTCCCATAATTTCTGGTCAGGAATAGGGTTGATATGAAATACATATGTGTCATTGTATGCACCCATTCTCAACCATTTATGAAAAAAATTTTCAGGTTGCTTGCCTGCCCTAGCCAATGAGCACAAGCATGGACACAAGGCGTCCCTATTTCAAATCAATAAAATGCACCTAAAAAATTAAGAAACCAATATCAGCTTGCAATCCACAATAAATTAAGAAACCACAATTACAATATCAGAATAAGTACAACAACCACAACTAAAGTATAATAGTGATCATAATTACTATAAGAATAGTAATCACAATTAAAAATTTAGTACCACTCAGTTACCAAAATAAATATGTGTATATTCTCTTTTCCAAGTCCACTGCTATATTGGTTGGCCAACCATGGACCTCGAATTGTTCATAGTCTGCATCTCTGAACCCCATACTACAAAAAATCTTGGTAATTACGACAGTTTTTTAGGGTTATTACAATGGTTTGAACCGTCATTATTACCTTGAACGGTGCTCAAGAAAAACCGCCATAATTTGAAGCGCCATTTGGTTATTACGGCGGTTTTTAAAAAACCGCCACAATTACCTAGTTAAAACGGCAGTTTTTGAGTTGGATTAAAACGGCGGTTTGAACCGCCGTTATTTCTAGATAAAATGGCATTTTTTTGTTGGTTAAAATGGCGGTTCAAACTGCCGTTATTTTCAGGGTAAAACGGCGCTTTTTGTTAGTTAAAACGGCGTTTATGAACCGTCATTTTTACCTTGGCAGAGTGACGTTTTTGGTTGGTTAAAATGGCGTTTGAAACCGCCATTTTTACGGGATTAAAACGACATTTTTAGTTGGTTAAAACGGCATTTTGAACCACCGTTTTTACCCTGATAGTGGCATTTTTATTGGTTAAAACGGCGTTTAAAACCGCCATTTTTACCATGTTAAAATGACATTTCAAGTTGTTTAAAATGACAATTACAAGCCACCATTTTTACCAAGTAAAAGTGACATTTTTTATCGTTTAAAAAGGTAATTTTAACCGTTATTTTTACCGTGTTAAACAAATAAATTTTTGTTTAAAATTTCACAATAACAAAAAATCATAACCTAAAACAAAATATTACGTAATTCGTAAATAAAGTATTAAATATAACATAGAATTTTTTAGTATTAAAAATCAAAAGTAATAACTTCAATACAAATAAAGTATAAAATATAACATGATTTTTTAATTCTAAATGTCTTCACATAGATTGGCTCCAATTTCTAACAGTATCACATATATCTCATATATAAAACAAGGTAACTAGCTTGGCTAATACCTTGAAAGTAAGAAAATAATGGTGGAAAAGGATTAGTGCTTGCAATGGCATTGCATAGAGGAAGGCGTGCAAAAGGATGTAAGATATTCATGTGTTGTGTGAGAAACTTGTGAATTGTTTTCTGTTGGCCAAAGAATAAAATTTTAACCTTCGGCCTCTATCAACCTGCAGCAGGATATTAGCAAGAATGAGTAAAGTATATCACATGAAACCAGCAAATATTAACAATGTGGATAGGATAGCTCAAAATAAAAAATTAAATAAAATGCAAAAATAAAGTTAACGCTGAGCTAATTTAAAATAAGTCAACCAAAGCCAACAAATTTGCAACTTGTAAGTTGTAGAAGAAAACACATTAACCTAAACACATGTTCATCATGCAGAATACAAGCCCAAAATTAATGTCCAACATATGAAATAACAATGAAGTGAAAAAAAGGTAGCAAATGGTCATAACATATAAAAATGTTTCATGAGGAGAGAAGAAAATGAACAAGTATTTGAACAACAAATGCACCACTTGCCTCCTCCAGCAAATAAGAAGCAGTTATTGAAATTAGCACTTAGTCACTAGTTCAACCACACAAATTATAGTAAAAATCTGTTGTATTACTTAATATAATAGAGCATTTATGGGAGCAGGCCCCAAAGTTGGTGTGAGATGTTTTCAGGATGATTGGAGCATTTTTGCTTCAGAATGTATAATAATATATTCAAAATGTCAATGTTTGACTTAAATCCTAATTTGGGACAACATTGAATCCTTTCAAAAAATTTTGGGACAAAAAAATGTACGTTTGAAACGTTAGGGACCAAATTAAGATTTAGCCCAAATATTGAGGACTAAAATAGTACTTTACCCAAATACAAATGTCATTTCCCTCAAGCATGGACAAAGTAAAAGTTCAATAATCAAGTATAATTCTACAACACAAAACAAAAAAAAGTTTTTGCTCAATAGACAAGGTTCAATATGTCATTAAACAAGTGATTTGAATCCTTCTTTTTCTACCTATTTCAATCTATTGTTCAATTCTCTGCTTATTATTTAATATATACTATGCTAATAAGAAAAATCAGGCTGGTTTCTAAAGTAGTCTGAAAATTAGCTCAGGAAACCTAGGATAGCTAGAGCAACATATACATATCCCAAAATAAAGCAACATGAAGTGAGGTTGACATGTGATGGAGTTAGTTGTGCATAGATTTTTTTAAAATATCCCAAAATCACTGGAATGTCTCAAGATTTACGTGGAAGAAGAAAAGCTCTTCCTTTTTGAGGATTTAAGTACTTTTTCTTCATTTGTCTAAAAGCCACACATTAAAGAAGCAGGTGATGTTCTAGTAATAAACTAGATATGTATTATTTCATGACAGTAATTGAGTTGTAATTCTTCAATATACAAAGGATGCAAGAGAGTTATTAAAACACTAAACTGGAAGTAATTAAATGATTTCAATTTCTAAGAAGCAAAATAACAAACACATAAAGTGCATTATTACTAAATGTTTCTAAGAATTGAATGTGGTTTACTAACTCTAATTGCTTAGGATGCATCTTATAGACAACAACAAAATATTTATTGTTGCCTCTGTACTACTTGTGGCATTTAAATTTTAGAAAAGAGAAAGATAGTTAAAAGAAGAAGCAATTATAGCCCACATTACCTCACAGAGAAGGACAAAATAAAACCTAAAATTTAGTTATAATAGAATATTCTCGTTCAAAACAAACATTAAGAACTTCAGGTTAAAGAATAAACTAACCAAAATTTTAGCACTTCCAAAGTCACATATCTTCAGCTGGTGGATGTGAAGATTGACCTATTATGAGACAAACATGAAAGCAACCATGAAATTTTAGTCTAAAATCCAATGAGCATATAACTATGTATTTATTGAAGTAGAAAAATACAATGAATATAGCTATATGTGCACATTTGACATTAGAAAACCCACATCACCGTACCAAAATTTTAACCATAGTATATATAGCATATAGATATTATAAAATGCTTAAGCTTCCTAAGTTTAGATACCAAATGTCCAGATAGATTAGAGTTATCAAGATCTCTACAAAAGTAACACAAGATGATCAATTTAAAAGAAAATGTCAATGGAACACTAACTACTTCATTCAATCTAAAATTCATAATGTCTATTTCCAAAATATAACATTAACAGGTTGAATGAATATCAAATCAAGCATCAAAGAGATAATTAGCCCCTGTCATAAAACAAAAATACTATATATATTAGAGGCATCCAATGAGGTCTAGCCATGTACTAACATTAAGAGAAGCATTATATTAGTGACGTCAAATTTGGGTTTCATGAAGAAAGGAAAACATGGTGAAGGCAAATATGAATTAGAGGTTGTGTTTGGTGACCACTTTCTATGAATTTGAACCACTGATTTAACAAATAATAAACTAAACTTAAGCAATTGACTGCTCCCAGTTCATTGTGTATGTTACAACTCTTCGACTATAGTGATTACAAATTTGCTATAACCGACAAGTCGAACAAGCTAGATTTTGAGAATTTATATAAATAATTGCACATACCATGTTAGAATGTTAGTAGGATTTCAAATAATTTAGTTGAGACTCTAACACTCCACGCTTTCAAAATTAAAAAAGTATAACTCAAGTAAATTCCTTAAAAGCTTTTTCTGCAAACAGAAAACATGAAGAACATCTATGCAGTTCACAGTGCATGTAATATCAGGAGAAAATAAGTATTCACATGATTCTAATCAATCCTATAATTATGAAGAAATTCAGTGAAGACCTTACTCAATTAGTCAAGTTCTTCTAACAATCCCCAATTTTTACCTAAAAATAAATTGAACAAGGAAGAAAATCAAAACCTATAATTAAATAAAATAAGTAGCAGTTAGCATAGAACAATCAAAACATAGAATCAAACAAAATAAGGTTGATGAGGAGAAGAGAAGCTCGAAGAAAAGAAACTAATAGAATACCTCGCAAATCACATCAATAGAAGCAAATGTACTATCAGAGGAAAAGCATTGATGGACATGACACCGATGGAGGGGAAGAATCATTGATGGAGGAGAAGCTTGCAGAGCAGCGGCGATGTAGTTTTTGAATTCTGCGACACCAACGTAACTCACACACACATAAAACAAGGAATCGAAAGAATAGTAATAACCAGAGAAGAAGTAACAAATCATGAATCAAAAGAAGATGAAGAAGAAGAGGATGAGAATTTTGTATAAAAACCTAGAAGTGAGAACGGACACGGAGAAGACGAGTTAGGGTAAGAAGCTCGCACAACATAGAGCGCAGAAGCTCGATAGAGGAGAAGATGGCATCAATGGCAGAGAAGCTCACAAGAATAGAAGAGAAGCTCACATCAATGGAGGAGAAGAAGCCACTGGAGGAGAAGCTTGTTGCTCACGCTCTACTCTTCAACTCGCAATTAGGTTTAGGTTGGGTTTTCTTCTAACAACGGTTATTACTGCCGAAATCACTAAAAATGTCCTTGACTTACAAATACATTATGACAGTGACATAAATTGCCTTAATTCATGAACATTATGGCATTTATACAAAATTGCCTTAATATTAATGACATTTTAACCAGTTTTTTTGTAGTGACATTGGCACCTAATTCTTTGATTTATTCCTGATCTTTTCCAAGCGGCTGCGTTGAACAGGTGGTAGTAAGCCAACATGATTCCTGAATTTCAGCTTGTTTCGAGCAATTGTCCTCATGATATACATTCTAATTTCCTCGAGTAGCGTGATAATTGTTCCTCACCTTTACATAAAGCCCGGCACGTTACGTTATCATTTTTCTTGAACCAAACTCTCATACCTTCCTGTATGCAATACTCCCTCACAACTTCCTTAAAATCCAGCTTCGTGTTGAATTTCATCCCTACCTCTAGGCACAATTTTTCGAATCTTGTACCTTCTCTAAAAACAGGGAATGCTTCATCATCCTCAACTTCACCAAATTCATCTTCTCAGTTAGGAGGTGTCTTCATTTCTTCCGAATGCCAAGAATTTACCCCATCTGAATCATCAAGATATTCATCATGAGCATCATAAACACCAATATTAGGACTAGGGTTTGCCATTGGTCCGAAAAATAATTCATCATCTTCACTCGAATCACCAAACCATAATTAGTTTGGAGTATCTCCTTTCTCAATTTACTAAGTTTAACTTTTTTAATATGTTTCTTGTTAACCTCTTTCCTTTTAGCTATTAGTATTGTATTGGTAACCTCCTCATCACTGGAACTCTCTTCAATCCCGGGCTTATAAGTACTATCCTCTGCACTTTCATAACTGTCTGAAGATTCAGATTCTCATAACACAACCGTCTCAACTTGCTTTTCCTTCCCTTTAGTTGTATGTCTTGTCACATGACCTTTAACTAATGCCCTGGTTATATATCTCCTATTCAGTGTTGTTATTGCATCACCTTTCTTTACGATTTTTTCAAAGCAACACATTTCTTTTCTTTCCCATTCTTTGAGGAGCATTTGGGTTGGAAAATCTTACTAGGTTTTCACTTAGGCACTAGTGTTGGAGTACATTTGGGAATTGGGGTTGAATTGGTGGCTGGAGCTGGTACTTGAATATGGTTTATATCTTGGTTAGGTGGGGCAGGGGTAGCAGCCACAGAAATTGGGTTCGAAATGGTAGAGGTTGGCTGCTGGGTGGGTTCAGTAGTTTTAGGTTGGTTGATACATGGATTTGGAACTGGGTATGGAGGAATGGCCTTGGACCTTGGTCCTATTCTCAGTAAAACTGGATGGGTAAGGACTTCAACCACCACTTCCTTGCCCTTTTTGGATAATGGTTCTTCCAAATACGTTGGAAGAGATACCTCATGCTCATAGTACACATGCACCTCTCCGTGATTTCTTTCAGCATGGAAGCACATCTCCAGGAGCTCAGCATCAGAATTTATTTTTCTTAGACCAGTTTCTAAGAGCCTGTTTGGAACCAGCCACCAACAGTGTTCCACCTTATCATTCCTAAGCTCTTTGTAGCACTCCATGATGAAAAACACATCTAGCCGATCTGGGTCAAGTTTCAGAATCTCTGAAATGTGGTCCCTGATATATGAGACGACACCGTCTTCACTCGTCACAAAGGATCTCCCATGGTGACACACAATAGTAATGAGAGCCATACGAAAATAACAGATGATCATCAAAATTGACATCAACCAGGAAGGCACAATAACCCCAATCCCTAACCCACCATGAAAACACATCTATCTATTATATAATAGTCGTGGCTTATTCAGCCACGCGTCAACCCCTCAATAACCCAGAATAAAAAAATCGAAATGGCCTCTAACCTAAACGTTTCATTCATCCCCTTATGGTCTCCCTCAATTGTCTAGGTTTCACTTCAAGGCGTGCTATCCTCTCTGTTTCTCTTTTGAAACCCTAAATCCCACCTTCCCCTTCGTTCTCTCATACGTAGCCAACTCACTCCCCCTGCTCCGGATAATCTCTAGCCATTCACGCTCTGTTTATCGCTTTCCCTGTGTCTCAAATCCTAATTTTCCTAAGGTATATGTCTTGCTCCCAAACGCCATATCTTCAAAAGGATTTTTGTCAGCCGGTGAGATGCCGGAGATGCTGAGAGACTGAGATCTCTGTTGCAGGCTTTATGCGCTCACAAACGTCAATAGGCTTGGTGAATCATGTTGGGTCGAGGTCTCAACCATCGCTCCCCTTGTGTAGGCATTCCCTCAATTTCATGGTTTGTCTGGTACTGGATCTTTAATCTCTTTGATTTAGGGTTTCCTTTGTGTTTTCGCTGTTTTTGATTTGGGGTTTGGTAGGTGTTTTCTTTCTCTATGGTTTGAAGTTTATTATCATCAATGTTATGTTTTTTTTTCTAGCAGCATAGAAAGAAGAAGAACAACTCGAGCATGGCACAAACGCTAGCGATGCCCATAGCTCCCTCTCTCGCCCTAATCTCAAACCCTAGACCTCTTTCCAGAGCCATCTATTTCCCTGTTCTCAACCCTCCCAAGGTAACATAAAACAAACTCTACCTTACATTTCTGAAATTTCTTTGTTTACTTTTGAATTTGTGTGCTCAGGTGAGAGAGTTAAGCATAGAGTGCACTCGAGTTGGCGGAGTAGAGATTCTGAACAACAAGAGAATCGAGTTCTCGCTACAGTACATCCATGGAGTCGAAAGGAGCAGAGCTCGCAAGATTCTCTGCGATATAAGCATGGACAACAAGGTCACTAAGGATCTCAGTGAAGAGGAACTCATCACTCTTAGAGATGAAGTCTCCAAATACGTCATTGAAGGCGATTTGGTTAGTTTCCTTTCACTTAGACCATTCAATTAATTAAGAAGAAAGTTTACTTTATTGATGTGTTTATTGATTTTCTCAGAGGAGGTTTAATGCGCTAAATATAAAGAGATTGAAGGAGATTCAATATTACAGAGGATAGGTAGATAGGTACGTTTGCTGAAGAAGGCAAACAAAATCTCAGTGCTATGCGATGTCGAAGTCGCACTCATCATCTTTTCTACCAAAGGCAAGCTCTTCGAATATTCAAGCGATCCCTGGTTCGTACCTCTTCATTCTCCCTCTCTCTGATCCAATATCACCTTTACTTAATTTCACTGCTCATAACTATACATAATATGGATCTTGATTAATTAGTGAAATTTTAATTTCTGTGTGGAGATTACTTAATTAAGAACGCCATTGATTATGTGTTTTCATCTGTTTCACATTAAGAGTACTGTCCACATACAGTAGTAGGAGTATATATGCTTTTACATTTCCTATTTCCTCTTATATATATATGCTTTCTGTGTGTAACAAACTCTGCTTTATGCTTAATTAAATTTGATTAGCTTTCATATTCCTAATTAAGATAGTATTTTATTGAACCAGATTGTGGTTGGGTGCTTATTAGAGAAGCTAATAAGGCTAATAATTTGAATTTCCTCATATAGAGTTGAAGCTTGCTAGACTTCTTTATGAATAGGGATGGATCATATCATTGAGTATTTATTGAAAAAGAACAACAAGAATATGAAGGTAGAAGAGAAAATTGAACTATGAATGATTTCAAATTGTAAAGGTAGAAGAAAAACAGAAAAGTTATTGCTTATTAATGTGGTGATTTTGTAGGTTGGAATTGTTCAAGTAGCTGCTTCTCAAAGAGTATTTTTATAGAATATAGATTGAATCAAAATGAAGAAGCAAGAACAGAGTTGAGAGCAGTAGATGCGTGGATACTAACTGACAAGCCTTACTCTCATCAATCCATTCATTCGGTAAGCTTCAATCTCCATTCCCAGTTCTTCCCCTTCTTGGATCTGTTTTTGGTTATGATATCTTGGTGTTTTAGGTTTCTTTCTTTTCCTAACCCTTATTGATATAGCTACCTGTGCGATTAGGGTTCATGGAAAAGGATCCTGGGAACAAATTTTTTTAGTCTGATTTATCAGATTCATTTAAAGATCGGTGGTAGTTCTCAAGAGGAAATCAGCCTAGGGTTCATGTCACTCTTTCTCTCTTTTATCTTGGGAAACAACAAGTTAGGTGGGAATTTTTACGGCGGCCCTGTCCTTTCTCTGTCCCCTTCCATCATGTGGCGTGTTTCACTGTTCAGTCTGAATTTCCTGTGATGTAGGTATGTAGTGGTTATGACTTATTTCAGATTCTTTGATATTTGTTTACTTTGATACTCAAGTTTCCTTTCAATTAACAAGATTTGTTTTTGTCCCTGTTTGGGTGTTCTTTTCTGATTCTGTTTTGAAAATTGGATTTTTTGTTTTGATATAAGATGTTGTGTTCCAGTAACAGTAATTGTTTTTGGTGCTGTTTATCCATTCCCTTCTGATTTCTTTCTGAAAATTGGGTGGTTTTGTTTGTATTGCTGCTTGTGTGATAGATGAAACAAATGAACTATGTTTAGTGTCAACTGATTCAAAAAAGCTCCTCTCTAATCTCACCCTCTAGAAGGAATGTTGGAAGATAACACTCAGAATGAGGAGTTTAATTGATCATAGGGAGGAGAATGAAGAACATGCTTTTCTTTGGCTTCTGATAATAGATAAAGAAGTTAGTTATTATAGCTATTTTGATAGTTTTGTTGAATAAATTTGTATAGCAAAATTTTAGTCACTTTAATTAGTCATTTGAATTGGATAATAACTGTTCAATGCACAGATTTAATCATGCTGGTTCAGATGCTTTTTGAACTTTTCTTTAACTAAAAGTTTTATATGATGTTGACTAGAAACATAAATTGAGTTTACTACTACACATGTGTGGAGTGTGAGTGTTGATATTTCCTTATCATATTTGTTTTCAGTTTTACTGTGTTCTTTAGGGCTTTTATTTGTATGTGAAAATTCCAAAATATCTTCAATTTTCTAACTGATTTAAGGTGCTGGAAATGACACGCTTTAAAGTTTCTCAAATAAATTTTTACTCATAAGAAGGTCTCAAATTTCTGTATAATTTGTTCTAACTTTTGGTTAATGATTTGGACCCTTTCTTCCGGGTGTGAAAATTCTGAAATTGTGTTTGACTCTGTGTTCTCGATTTTCCTTTGTTGTTTGTAGATTTTATTCCGGGCTGAAAATTCTAGAATAATTGCAATAACATAAAAGTGTAGTATTTGTGTATTCAAATCAGTTTAACAAAAACTTAGTGGTTTCGATTAGTCACTTGAATTGGATACTGCCTAATTAGTGAAATGACATGCTTTCAAATTTCAGTTTTTGATATTTTCTCATTCAAAGATATCAAGGTTCTTTTTGTTATTTGTTATAAGTTTGGGTGTATTCTTCAGATTTTTAATCTTGAGTTTGAATATGCTAAAAGCTTTTCAAAATAAGTAAACAAGTGCGGTTTTAATTTGACCAATTTATGCATTCAAGTTTAAAAAACTATTGTGTTAAAACAATGGAAAATTCTTTAAAAATCTGTATGGTGTAATTTCAACCGCTGGGTTCCTTTATTTTATTCTTTATTATTTCTTTGATCTTTTGGTTTTTATTTTCTTGAGTACTTATTGTATCAATGCATATTTTGTTTCCCGCTTTTATGAGTGATAGGCGTGATGGATGATGATTTGTTTTTGATGGTCCGCTCTGATGTTTGCAGTGGCGGCGGTGGCACTACTAGGTATGACTCTTCATTCATATTATTCTGTTTTTTTTTTCATTTTATTTTTCACCTTTGTGGCTTGATATGGTTCAATTTCAATTGCTGCCTTCCTCATTTTGTATGTTGAGAAGTCGTTACCTGTTTTCTTACTACTGGTTATTTTTTTTATGTTTTTCTGATGTTTTTTGTCACAACCAAATTGAGTGTCAAATTCATCTTTGTACCCTTTTTTATTTTGGGAGTCAAAATTACCTTTGTGCCTTATTTATATATAAGTGTATACCACTCTGGTCATTGGTGTAGGTTGTGTGGTGTCACGTATTTGCCTTGATTCTTTCCCATTATCTCAGTCGGATTCAAAGTGGGTGAGGGTTTTGTTTCTGAAATTAATTTTATTTATCATCATTATCTTTTCATCTTCAATTTCCTAACTAATTTAAGGTGCTGGAAATGACACGCTTTAAAGTTTCTCAAATAAATTTTTACTCATAAGAAGGTCTCAAATTTCTGTATAATTTGTTCTTACTTTTGGTTAATGATTTGGACCCTTTCTTCTGGGTGTGAAAATTCTGAAATTGTGTTTGACTTTGTTAATGATTTGACTCTTTTTGTCCCTTAACTTAGACGAGAACATACATACCAAAAATGAAAACATATTATTCTTTCAAATAAAAAAATTACTACCTTGAATTTCAGTTGCCTAATAATTTTTTTAATAAGCAATGACGTGATCGTTTATTATTTCATTCACTATTATCATTATAAACTTTTTTTGTTTGGTTGTTTTTTCGTATGTTAATTGGTAGGTGAAAAAAGTCTGATTATTTTTACCTCAATATATATTGCTGCTAGCTTAGGATCTATAGAAAAGATTATTGATAGGGGCGGCTGTTTACTACATATTTCTAGATTTATATCTATTGTTCTTAGTTTAGTATCTATAGAGAGGATTACTTATTAGGGGCCGTGAATATCTTTTCCTAGATGTCTAGATATCTGAGGTCACTAATTATCTTTCAAATTTTCATGTAACTTACTTCGTCCCCTCCCCCCTCCACCCCCAAAGTAAAGATTCTATGTATTTTAAAATTCAAATTTCTTAATTGATATATGTTTATACATAAAGCCATAACCCATTTGTTGATTCAGAATTTTTTCACATTTCTTTGGCTTATTATATTACTTTTTTATAGAGTTTGTTTTATTAATTGAAATCTATTTTTTCTTTCACCCTTTTAAATGTATATATTTCTTTCTTTTGAGCTCAATTTTTGAACTTTATTGATGGCCACTTTGTTTTTTGGTATTTCATTACATAGATAGATAATTATCTTGTGTGTATCTTCATTGGGAATATGATATATTTACCATTGGAAATATAATTATATAGGAAGCCTAATCAAATAATGATATCTATACTAAAAGGTGTCCTCATCTAAGTCTACTACTCCTAAATCTATGCATAGGTTTTCTTTTTATTTTTAGTTCTCGCTTTTCTCTAGGTGATACTTCATGTTGTCTTTGTTATCTCTCTCTTCTCTCTCATCCTCTTCTCATCCCATCCTCTCTTCTCCTATTAACTTACAATTTATATAGAAGATAACTTAGGGTTAATATAGCTTACCATTTATACACTTTATTTGTGTATCAATTGTTGTTATCTTAGGTCCTATATATAGGATTATGTAGTGGGGCTCGCAAATATCTTTCGATTAATATCTAAGGTCAATCAACATCAATATCTTTCAAATGTCTATCTTGTTTCTTTTTTTCCCTCCCAAAATAAGGGTTCTATGGATTTCGAAATTCAAATTACTCAATTGATTTGTGTTTATAAATAAAGGCAGAACCCATTGATCAAGGCAGATTTTTCTCACATTCATGTTGCTGTTTTATTGACTCAAATATGTTTTCTCTTTCATCCCTTTAATTGAATTTCAATATGACAACTGCCATGGATATGGTTATTAAGATTAATCTGAGAAGGAAGCGTGGAACCTCAAAGTTAGGGTGATTAGGCTTTGGACTGTTCCTACTTTCACTGGTCAGCTTCTCCCAAATTCCATGGAGATGATTTTGGTTGATGAATCTGTGAGTTATAGTGGTCTAAATCTATTAAAATTTTTTGGCTGTTTGTTTTTTGCATTTAGATGTGTTTCTCCGTACCTTTTCTATATTGAGGTCTAAAATTTTGTTTCATTTAAATTTGTTTTTCTGTTTATTCGATTTGTCATTTATCAGATTTTTAATATAATTTATGTTGATTGGTAAGGTGCAAGATACAAGCTACTGTTCGGAAGACTATGATTTACAGGTTCAAACAACTTCTCTCCGAGGGTCGAGTTTATGTCATGAAGCTCTTCTCTGTTGTGCCAAACCAAGGATCTTATAGGGCCACTAGGCATCAGTTTAAGTTGATTTTCCAATTCAGGACCACTGTTAGGGATGCTATCTGCGATTTTATTCCAAAATTTGCTCTTACAATCTCTCCATTCACTGTACTTTTGAAAACCAAAGAGGATTCCGATTTCTTAGTTGGTATGTTGTACTATTTGCTCATACTTTTTTGTCTGGAATGATTGTAGTCTTGTTTCTTTGTGATTTGTGGAATGTTACTTTGTTGTCATTATTTCCTAATAGTTTTTTTTAAGATTTATTTCAGATGTGGTGGGTCTGTTGGTCTCTGTGTCGGAAGAGAAATAATATGATAAAGATGGAAAGAAGATGAAGATGGCTGTGATGGAACTAGCTGAAAATGAGTTAGCGTTCTTTAATGTCTACCTCTTCCTGTTATTGATATTCTTTTTTGTTTTTGGTGTGTTTCTATAGTCAAGTTTCTAATAGTGTAGGTGATTTTGTTGGTTGTTTTCAGTCACAGGATTCGGTGTGCCTTATTTGGTGAATATGTTGACAAACTTAATCGATTTCTGTCTTCTGGTATGCTGAACAGCCAGTTGTGGTTTTACAACTTGCCAAAGTTAAGATTTTTAGAGGTTTGTATCATATAAATTTCATTTCAGGTGTGTCAGTTAATAGATTCCTATAACCAATGTATATTTTTTTTTCAGGTAGAGTTGGACTTCAGAATGTTATGTTTGCATCAAATCTTGGATTTAATCTTGACATCCCAGAGGTGGCATCTTTTCGGAAAATGTATTTTTGTACATGTAGTTTCTGTTGTGTTTTTTATTGTTGTTGTTGTTGTTGTTATTGTTGTTATTTACTTATTTAAGTTTGTGATGTATTTGTTAACAGTTCTATTCCACATGGAGTTAGTGCATCCCAACCCATTGGCATTGTTGGTTCTTGAAAAAATATCGGAATAGAAGAAGATTTTATGAAGCTCACACCTAGGTATATTGTGAAGTCGCTTGATGATGACAATCGGGTTGGAACCCGTTTAATTTTTTTATTATCATGTTTACTCTTGATAATTTGTGTTAAATTTTCTTTTTCTATTCCTTATTAAATACTGCTTTGTTTTGGAACGATATTAATCCTTTTGTCCTCCTTTGTACTTGAAAATACTATGCTGTTAGTATTTATTTTAGTTTTTCAATTTTAGTTTGTATTACAACTATCTTTGGTTATAATGTCTTAACATTTATAGACCTGGTCTTATATTTTTAGGCTGGAACTTTTGTTGTACTAGCCAAGATAGCTGAAATAGTTGAGGATGGTCCTTGGTGGTACTCTGCTTGTGTGTGTGGCAGAGGTATTTAGGCAGAATCTGGGATTTACTTTTGTCAATTTTGCAACATCCATGTTACAAATGTGACTCCTAGGTATAAATATTTTACAATGCTTCCTTTGTGCTTTGTTAAATATTGAATTATTTTTGCGTAGTTGTTAACCTTAGGCCAGTATTTACGTGCATCTTTAAAAAATCTAGGTTTAGAGTAAAGGTGTTGGTTGAGGATTCCACTGGTGTTTCTATTTTTGTCCTCTTTGATCGTGAGGCAAGTTACCTACTGAATAAGACTTGTGTCCAGTTGTTTGAACAACATCTTAAGGATGTTGATGTAAGTCATTCGAATGCTATATTCTTTTTATGTGCTGATTTTATTGTTAAAAAGTTTTCTTATCCTTCGGTTTCTACTGATTCATTTTTTTTGTTGTGTCTGTTTTATATTGTTCGTAGGTTGTGTTTGGCACACAGTCTCTTCTTATATTCCAAGAAATTGTTGGAAAAACTATGCTGTTCAAGGTTCTTAGTAGGCCTGTTGGGATGGAGAAATTCAAAGGGACATATCCAGTGAGGCGTGTTTGTGATGATGCTGCAATACTTGGAATGTTTAAGCTCTCTGGTTCAGATTTGAGTCCTGAAAAGGTATAAACCAGAATTCGCACCTATTGTTTCATTTTAATAAATTCTTTCTTAAATTTTTTATTTTTTGGTTGTTCCACCTTTATTCATGTCTTATATGGAATGTGCTTTGTATTATCCAAGGCTGGGTTTGTACTAAAAGGAGAGGGATCATTTGGGGAACCCTCTAAGGTTACCAAATCACCGAATTTGGGATTGACTCCTTCCAACTGCTCTGAGCTCTTTGCTGGTTTGCCTCAATGTACCCAAAAGGAATCAAATGTTGTTGACTTGGTTACTGATGAAGATGCTAAGGTTCCATGCTTCCAGTTTCTTCTATTATTTTTTCTGTATTACTTTTCACCCTTTTAATTTCATTTATGATGCTAAGTTAGTTTCTAATCTTTGAATTATTGATGTTGTATTTCTTATTGGGAATTTAATTCAGTAAATTAATAATGTTGATGTTCTGCCTTTTTTTTTTCACCATGTTCTCTAGACTGGAATTCTTTATCTCTTATATTTCTACCTGTTAAATGATATATCTTTATTCATTTAATGTAAAAAAAACTGTTGTGATTAAAAGTAAAAAATTCTGTAAAATTCTCTCTAGTGTGATATCAATTGATGGTTTCCTTAATTTGTATCTTAAAGATACGTCATGTGTATTGTTACTACTCTTTAATTTGTTCTCTTTCGGTATCTTTGATTTTTTTGGGTTTGATATTCTATTCTTTTTTTTTTCTCTTTATATTCAGATACTGATTTCTCTATTCTTCTATTGTCATAATGAAGAATTTCACTTGGATGCATCCGATTTTTTGTACAAATTGATAGGAAAAAAATTGGTATTCATGGTTAATTCTCAGCCTGTTGAGAGTGACACAATATGCCCTGCATATAATATTTTTAAAATCTCTATACATGAGTTTATGTTAAAGCTGATTGAACATGTTGAGAATCATGTTTTGAATGCGGTTAGTTTAGTTTTCTCTATTGACTTCCAAGATATTTTTTAATAAGTGTTTGTCCACTTTTTTTAGTATTATGCATAACAATGATATTGTCTTCTCTATCAAAACATGTATAATTAGTGTGCTATTGTTTCGGCTTCAAATGTGGCTTCTATTGAAGACCCTGTTTCACATATTTCTGGTTCAATATTACCTGCCGTAAGTTTTCATCTCTACATTGTATTTTCGACCATTATTCCTTGATATCACATTTTTTGTAGAACTGGTTCTTTATTGCTTAAGTGTTTCTTCTTTTATTAAACTTCAGTAACTTTAACAGATTTTATTTTTGTTGTCTTATTTCTTAACACAAATCTGTTCGTGTGGTGAATGAAATTGTTTGCAACAAGAGATTGGCATCCCCATACCTTGATGTACCAAGATATACAAAGTAAAAACTTGAAGATGCCTTTTCTAGGAGTATAGATGAAACTTGGAATGATAATGAGGCAGCATCATCATCTATGAATATTTAGGAGCTGTTGCTAATGTGATTTGCCTAGAATGTTCAGTTATAATGTGTGATTTAGTTTCTTTGTGTTAAAGATATGGTGTTGTAGTTTTCTTGAATTGGGTTGTTGTAAGTTGCTGGACTTAGACATTCTGTTAATATTTTACTTGAACTTCTAAATTCAGATGTTTCCTTTTAGTTGAGTAACCTACAATTTCAGTTGTAACTTTATTAGTAAAGAGTGGAGTTTATGTTCTAATTAAGAATTTTTAGTATATGACTTGCGGAATTGATGCATGCATTTCTAACAGGTGGTTTGGGAGAAGCAGTTCTCTCAAAGAATTAAGGTAAATATTATGTCTTTTTCCTTTGGTCTTATATCAACTATATATGATCATTTGTAATTTATTAGGATTTTTTCGGATATCTTTCCTGTATATATGAATTAACTATTCTTTTTTCCTTTTTATATCGATATCTGAGTACACTGATTTCAAAGTGTTATTTGCGGTGGAGTTACTGGAATTGATGGAGTTGGTTGTGTTAGGAGAATTACTTGAATTTGAGATGTTAGGTCAATAAATTAGCGACTTGCGTATGTGTATGAAATTTTCTTTAATTATATTGGTTTTAGTTCTTATTTATATTTATCTTCTTAATTGTGTTGTTTATATTTTTAAGTTGTATTTGTTGTTGAATAATTTATGAAGTTGAACAAGATACAACATTCTGTGAGACAGGATTTCTATAGCCAATTCTAAGATGTGTTTATCAAAATTAATATTTTGAAAAGGAAGAGTTAGAAAAAATATTTACGTATTAAGTAGTGATAGAGTAAATAGATCTGTTACATTTAGTTAAGAATTGAATAACAAAAGTACTTTTTATTAACGTAAAAAGTGACAATCTAAGAACACTGAAAAAAACAAATCCAAAAGAAGGAATAGAAATTTTCAACCCGTGCGTTGTACGAATCTTCTACTAGTAAACTACATACATAAACTACATACATACTACTATTTTCAGCACATTACAACTATAGCTACCTTCATCACGTACAAAAAAAAAAAACAATAAAAACACAACAACAAAGAAAATCTAAAAAATTAGAAAGCATGTGTGAGCTCACATTGCTAAAAATTTGAGTCTCAAATCTCTATTCTAATATTGCCTCATGCAATTCTGAGATTTCAATTTCACAATTTAAATTAGAAAAAGATACACTTTTATATTAAATTAAAATACATCAATTCTCCATAACTAAGTATAAAACAATACTTTTGTCAATTACTAAAAAAATTAGTCGCAGAATAACTTGAAGGGTGAAAGTATATATTATTCTATTCTAATAGAAATATTAGTTGAACAAATATTATTTTAAGCAAGTTTCCAAAAATTACTTTATCAAATTTTTTTTTTTAAGTAACACAAATACAGATATTTTATAAAACCAAATTCAAAAATTTCTTGAAACCAAAACAAATTTTTGAGAAATAAAACACAATTTTTTAAGAAAAATACATAATCTTTTGATAAAAATATAAAAAGTTTATGGGTATTTATTTTTTTCTCCTATTTTTCTTCTTCTTCCATTTAAGAAGGAAAAAAAAGGAAAAACAAAAATGGAAAATATAACAATTTTTGAAAAAATACAATAATTTTTGGAAAAATATAAAAGAACTTCAAAAAATTTGTAAATTACGGAAATTCTATATTCTTTTTCTGTTCTTTTATGTATTTTATTTTTTCTATTCACCTTTTTTTCTTTTGTCTTTTTTTCTGTTTTTCTCTGTTAAGAAGAAAAATAAGAGAAAAAAGAAAAATGAAAATAGGAAAAAAAATCATTACAAGAGGAAAGGAAAAAAAGGGAAAGCTCTTATTCTAAATTAAAAATTAAAATACGTTGGCATGAATGACACAAAAAATCATACAATATTGTTAAAGAATAATTAGAATCAATTTAGATCAATTAGTATCATCTATATTTATATAACATATCTGTATATTAATTGTAAGATTCTATGCTTTTATTGCTTTGATTCTTCTAGCACCTATATATACTCCTTGTACATTGTACTTTTTCACACAACTGAATAATATACAAAACACGTTCTTCAAACTACTCTCTTGTTTCTAATATATGTTATCAAGAGCATAGGTTTTTTCTTTCTATGGAAATTAGTCCATAACCCCTTTTGTTTTTCTCTTCTAGCATTGTTCTTTGTCCTTGATTTTCGTTTATTTCCCAACGCTTTTGTTCGTCACCGCCCTTACCAATGTCTTCGTTTCATCGTCACGAGTTCAACGAGTCTAGAATCGTCGCCGGAAACCTCCGAACGCGGTGCCGCAAGCCCCTGCCACCACCAGTTTCTTCTCCTTTCCAGATTGATCTCACGCTATTGGATTGGGTCCTCGATCAACGGCCCAGGTGCTACCATGTATCGCGCCCGCACAAGTCCACGATCAACCCGCAACTGCATCTGATCCGACCCGTCAGACCCGCGTCTGGACCCAAACCAGCCCGTTGGTTGACCCGCGTGTCCGTGTCGACGCTGGCGTGGTTCCTTCCTCCATTCAGACGTTGTCACGTGTCCTCCCTGCGCTGACG
The DNA here is from genome assembly GCF_000816755.2 of Arachis ipaensis. NCBI lineage: Eukaryota > Viridiplantae > Streptophyta > Magnoliopsida > Fabales > Fabaceae > Arachis > Arachis ipaensis. Next base: position 19,242,170 of record NC_029787.2, read on the forward strand.
CGGCTGGCTAGGTGCTGACATGGCAAACAGTGGGACCCTTCCTAAGGTTTTTTTGGTGAGCTCTTTCTGATTCTGTCCTCCATTTTCTCATTTTCTGCTTCAAATTTGCAGTTTTTTCTCCTCTCGTTAATATCTGTATATACTTTGATGGTATCTCTGATCTCAAGGTGTCCCTTCACCGTACTTTTGAGATGAAAGATCTTGGTTCTCTTAGCTATTTTCTTGGTGTAGAATTCATATACGCCGATGATGGCATCTATCTCTCTCAAGCTAAATATGCTTTGGATCTTCTTGCTCGAGCCGGAATTACAGATAGTCGCACTAAGTCTACTCCTCTTGAGCTTAATGTTCGATTTACTCCTATGGATGACACTGTTTTGGATAATCCTACTCTTTATTGACAATTAGTTGGAGGACTCATCTACTTAATTGTCACCTGACCAAATATCGCCTATTCAGTTCATGTTCTTAGTCAGTTTTTGTCAATTCCTCATACTATTCACTATGCGGTAGTTCTTCACATTCTTCGCTACCTCAAAGGCACCCTATTTCATGGCCTCTATTTTTCTAGGCATTCATCTTTATTCCTTTAGGCGTACTCAGATGCTGATTGGGCTGGTGATTCCACTAATTGTCGTTCCACTACTGGTTATTGTTTATTTCTTGGCAACTCTCTCATTTTCTGGCGAGCTAAGAAGTAAACATTCACTGCTCGATCAAGCACCAAAGCTGAATACCATGCTCTCACTGACACCACTGCTGAGGTTGTCTCGATTCATTGGCTTCTCGAAGACTTGGGTGCTCCTCAGTCGTCTCCAACTGATTTTTTTATGACAACCGCTATGCTATTCAGATTGCCCAAAATGATGTGTTTCATTGAATACACCAAACACATTAAGGTTAATTGTCACTTTGTTCAGCAACGTATCCTTATTGAGGTTGTTCGTCTCATCGATGTAAGGCTCATCATCCGACTCGTTTTCGAACTCTGTTATCCAAACTCAAGATGGTATTCTTAGCTCCTACTTGAGTTTGAGGGGGGATGTTACAGAATAATTAGAATCAATTAAGATCAATTAGTATCATTTATATTTATATAGCATATCTGTATATTAATTATAGAATTCTATAGCATCATCCTCCAATAGGATCTTGTGCATGCATCTTGCTAGGTTAATGCCCTTAAGGTCACTTATGGACCACCCAAGAGCTGTCTTGTGTGTCCTTAGCACTTGAATTAGTGCTTTCTCTTCCTGTGGATTTAAAGCAGAGCTTATGATCACTGAAAAAGTGTCACCCTCTCCCAGAAATGCATATTTCAGAGATGGTGGTAGTGGTTTGAGCTCGGGTTTAGGAGGTTTTTCCTCTTCCTGAGGGATTTTCAGAGGCTCTTTTATTTTCTTTGATTCCTCCAGCTCAGGCTGAACATCTTTAAAGATGTCCTCTAGCTCTGATTCAAGACTTTCAATCATATTGATCTCTTCTACCAGGGAGTCAATAATATCAACGCTCAGGCAGTCATTTGACGTGTTTGGATGCTGCATAGCTTTGACAACATTTAACTTGAACTCATCCTCATTGACTCTCAGGGTCACTTTTTTTTTCCCTTTTTGGACATCAATGAGAGTTCGTCCAGTTGCTAGGAAAGGTCTTCCTAGAATCAGAGTTGCACTCTTGTGCTCCTCTATTTCCAGCACTACAAAGTCAGTGGGAAAGGCAAATGGCCCAACCTTGACAATCATGTCCTCAATTATGCCTGATGGATATTTAATGGAGCCATCAGCAAGTTGAAGACATATCCGGGTTGTTTTGACTTCTTCAGTCAAGCCAAGCTTTCTAATAGTGGATGCTGGTATTAGGTTGATACTTGCTCCAAGGTCACATAAAACTGTCTTGGTACAAGCACCTTCTAATGTGCATGGTATCATAAAGCTTCCTGGATCTTGAAGCTTCTCTGGTAAGCTTTTCAGAATGACTGCACTGTATTCTTTAGTGAGAAACACCTTTTCAGTTTCTCTCCAATCCTTCTTATGACTTAAGATCTCTTTCATGAACTTAGCATAAGAGGGTACTTGCTCAAGTGCCTCTGCAAATGGGATCTTTATCTCAAGAGTCCTGAGATAGTCTGCAAAGCGGGCAAATTGTTTATCCTGTTCCGCTTGGCGGAGTTTCTAAGGATAAGGCATCTTGGCTTTGTATTCTTCAACCTTAGTTGCTGCAGGTTTATTCCCTACAGAGGTGGTTGGAGAAGCCTTCTTAGAGGGGTTACTATCAGCACTTGCAGGTGTCTGATCCCTCATTGGCTTTTGAACGCCAGAATTGGGTGCAGGATGGGCGTTTAACGCCAGCTTCCCACCCTTTTCTGGCGTTTGAACGCCAGAACTGGGCAAGGAATGGGCGTTTAACGCCAACTTTTCTCCCTTTTCTGGCGTTTGAACGCCAGAATTATTCCTCTCTGGGTGCTTGCTATCCTCAGAGGGATTTTGGGCAGTGGTTTGATCATCCTCTGTCATTTGTTCCTTTCTTGACTTTTTGCTACTTTGAACTGAATTATTCAATTTCTTCTCGCTCCTTAGTTGGACAGCTTGGCAATCTTCTGTTATCTGTTTAGATAGCTGCTGTCTTGTCTGATTCAATTGTGCTTCTATATTTTTGTTAGCATTTTTAGTGTCTTGGAGCATCTCTTTAAATTCTGCTAATTATTTTTTCATAAGGAGTAATTGCTGATTAAGTTCAACAATCTGTTCTTGAGGATTATGATCAGTAGTTGCTGTCATAACTTCTTCTTTTATGGAGGGCTCACTGCTTGAGTACAGATGTTGATTTCTAGCAACTGTATCTATGAGTTCTTGAGCCTCTTCAATTGTCTTTCTTATGTGTATAGATCCACCAACAGAGTGGTCTAGAGACATTTGAGCTCTTTCTGTAAGCCCATAGTAAAAGATGTCTAACTGTACCCACTCTGAAAATATTTCAGAGGGGCATTTCCTTAGCATCCCTCTGTACCTCTCCCAGGCATTATAAAGAGATTCATGATCCTCTTGTTTAAAGCCTTGGATGTCCAGCCTCAGCTGTGTCATCCTTTTTGGAGGGTAAAATTGATTCAGGAATTTGTCTGATAACTGTCTCCATGTTTTTATGCTTGCTGTGGGTTGGTTATTTAACCACCTCTTAGCTTGATCTTTTACAGCAAATGGAAATAGTAATAATCTGTAGATATCCTGATCCACTTCTTTATCACGTACTGTGTCAGCAATTTGTAAGAACTGTGCCAGAAACTCAGTAGGTTCTTCCTGTGGAAGACCGGAATACTGGCAATTTTGCTGCACCATGATAATGAGTTGAGGATTTAGCTCAAAACTGCTTGCTTTAATGGGGGGTATACAGATGCTACTCTCATATGCAGCTGTAATGGGGTTAGCATATGACCCCAGAGTTCTTCTGGACTGTTCATTTCCACTTATGTCCATGATAGAGAAAAGGGAATTGAAATGAATTGCAAATAAATTATATTTTTATTTTTATTTATTTAATTAAAAGTGACCGAAATTAAAATAGAATAAAATAAAATAAATGGAAAATAAAATAAAATTTCGAAAAAAAAAGAAAATAAAATAAAATAAAAGCAAATTGAAAACTAAATTAATTAATTAATTAAAAGGATTTTGAGATTAACAATCAAAAGGATATGATTGAAAATTATTTTGAAAAAGATATGATTGAGAAGATATGATTGAAAAGATATGATTGAAGAAATTAAAAGGATTTAATTTTTGAAAAAGATTTGAAAAGATCAATTTTTGAAATTAGAATTTTGACTTGACTAAAAAGAAAAGATATGATTTTGAAAATCTTTGACTACTTTAATGCCAAATTTCGAAAATTATGAGTAAAATAAGGAAAAGATATTTTTTTATTTTTGAATTTTAATGAGGAAAGAGAAAAACAACAAAATGACACTAAACTTAGAAATTTTAGATCAAAACAGAGAGAACAAACAAGAAAACTTTGGATATCAAGATAAACACCAAGAACACTTTGAAGATCAAGATGAACACCAAGAACAAATTTTTAAAAATTTTTTAAGTAAATAAAAGCACAAAAACACACCAAACTTAAAATTTTTAGAAAATCAAACACAAATTTTCGAAAAATTAAAGGAAAACACAAAGAAGACACCAAACTTAGAAATTTTTTTAAAGATCAAGAAAGACTAAGAACATGCAAATTCGAAAAACTGAAAGAAAATAACAGCATGCAATTGACACCAAACTTAAAATATGAAAATAAACTCAAATAAAAGACTTTAAAACAACAAAAATAAATTATTCCTAATCTAAGCAACAAGATAAACCGTCAGTTGTCCAAACTCGAACAATCCCTGGCAACGGCGCCAAAAACTTTGTGCACAAAATTACAATCACACTTTTGCAACTCCGCACAACTAACCAGCAAGTGCACTGGGTCGTCCAAGTAATACCTTACGTGAGTAAGGGTCGATCCCACGGAGATTATCGGCTTGAAGCAAGCTATGGTTATCTTGTAACTCCTAGTCAGGATATAAATAATTCTCAGATTTAATTGTAAAAAGTAAAAGAACATGAAATAAATACTTGTTATGCAGTAATGAAGAACAGGTTGAGGCTTTGGAGATGCTTTGTCTTCTGAATCTCTGCTTTCCTACTATCTTCTTCTTCATGCACGCAAGGCTCCTTCCATGGCAAGCTTTAAGTTGGGCATCACCGTTGTCAATGGCTACTTCCCATCCTCTCAGTGAAAATGTTCCAAATGCGCTGTCACCGCACGGCTAATCATCTGTCGGTTCTCGATCATGTCGGAATAGGATCCATTGATCCTTTTGCGTCTGTCACTACGCCCAACACTCGCGAGTTTGCAGCTCGTCACAGTCATCCCTTCCCAGATCCTACTCAGAATACCACAGATAAGGTTTAGACGTTCCGGATCTCAGGAATGGCCGCCAATAATTCTAGCTTATACCACGAAGACTCTGATCTGAATCATGAGGCTAAGAGATATGCATTCAATATAAGGTAGAACGGAGGTGGTTGTCAGGCATGCATTCATAGGTGAGAATGATGATGAGTGTCACAGATCATCACATTCATCAGGTTGAAGTGCGAATGAATATCTTAGAATAGAAGCAAGCGTGATAGAATGGAAAACAGTAGTAATTGCATTAATTCATGAAGAACAGCAGAGCTCCTCACCCCAACAATAGGGTTTAGAGACTTATGCCGTAGAAGATACAATACGAAACGTGTAGAATGTCAGGAGGTACAAGATGAATTACTAAAAGTAGTTTTTATAGTAAACTAATGACCTAGGGTTACAGAAAATGAGTAAGCTAGGGTGTTTAGTGTAAAAATCCACTTACGGGACCCACTTGGTGTGTGCTTGGGCTAAGCATTGAAGCTTTCATGTGTAGAGACTTTTCTTGGAGTTAAACGCCAGCTTTTGTGCCAGTTTGGGCGTTTAACTCCAGCTTTTATGCCAGTTCTGGCGTTAAATGCCAGAATTCTTAAGCTGACTTAGAACGCCGGTTTGGGCCATCAAATCTTAGGAAAAGTATAGACTATTATATATTATTGGAAAGCCCAGGATGTCTACTTTCCAACGCAATTAAGAACACACCAATTGGGCTTCTGTAGCTCCAGAAAATCTACTTCGAGTGCAGGGAGGTCAGAATCCAACAGCATCTGCAATCCTTTTTCAGCCTCTGAATCAGATTTTTGCTCAGGTCCCTCAATTTCAGCCAGAAAATACCTGAAATTACAGAAAAACATACAAACTCATAGTAAAGTCCAGAAAAGTGAATTTTAAATAAAAACTAATAAAAATATAATAAAAACTAACTAAAATATACTAAAAACATACTAAAAACAGTGCCAAAAAGCGTATAAATTATCCGCTCATCACCTTCTGTATAGGGGAGGCATTACATCAGGATGTGGTGTAATCTTCCATAGATCATGTCCTCTTCTTTTTTTTTTGTGTACATGTGTGAGTCAAATTCATGCTGCGAATACTTTTATTGTTTTGATTCTTCTAACACCTATATATACCCCTTGTACATTATATTTTTCCATACAACTGAATAATATACAAAATACTTTATTTAGACTACTTTCTTGTTTCTAACAAATACAGATAATATCTTTAAACTACTATTTTATATAGGAGTGCAAAAAGTAGTAGTGTTAGCAAACAGTGATTATCGACCATTTTTTATTTCTAGCATTTTTTTACGACTATATTAGACACATTACTCTTTTAAGCAATGTAAAACGATGCAAAAAATGAATTCTTTTTAAAAACAAATAAGATAAATATCATGTTTTTACCCATATATATTTTTGGAAAATAATGTGAACAATGGCCTACAGATTTAGTTTAATACATGTAAAAAATAAAAAACACTCCACAAATTACCTAAATAAAAAAATTTATTTAGTTATTTCAAAAAAAATAATCATCCTAAATCCTAATTTACTAAAACATTTTACTCAAATACCCTCTTTTTTTCAACCCGCTGTCACCCCACCTTCATTAATAATCATCCCACTTCACCGTCGCTGCTTGGGTTGCCACACGCCACCACCAATGTCGCTCACCCCTAGTGAAAATAACCATTCACTTAAAAATAAAAATAATTATCCACATATCTAATGAATTGAACATCCAATATATTTTAATTATATATAACTAAATCCAATCCAATCAAAATAATCATCCACATAAGAATTAAAATAACCATCCGCATACCTATTAAAATTACTATCCTAAACTGGCCATTAAAGTAGAAGAAGAAAGAAATGAATGAACAAAAGAAAAGCAACCATGATTAAGCTCCCTTCACTCCACGCCCACGCACCACCTCCGTTGTGGCCTTGTGGGACTTGCTATGCAGCACGCAGCTGCAATTACGGTGGTAAGATCGGCGCTCCACGCAGTGGTCTCCCATTCCAGGCAAAAGGAGGTGCCCTGAATGTGTTAGCCCACTCAATCAAAAATATTAGATTGTGAGATGTGTCCTACCGATGATGATGCCACAAATTTAGGATTAAAGCAACTATTTGTGAAACAATACCTTGTTAAGTGGAAGGGACTCTAGTACTTGCACTGCATATGGGTTCCAGAGAAAGAGTTTGTGAAAGCTTTCAAGGCTTATCCTCGTGTGCTACGGAGGGAGGCTGCGGCGGTGACGGTGCCGGCGGGGGTGCAGCGGCACGAGGTGAGGACCAGCGAACGATGACAGTGAGGACGTGTATTGAAAGTTATGATAAAATTAAGAATAATCGTATGTAGTGTGAATGAGTTTAAATAATTAATGATTTAATTTTTTATTTTTATTTTACTTTTTCTTTAATTCATTATTCATATTGTTTACAATTATTATTGTTTCTCATTCTCTTTGGAAAATATTTAAATTTTCACATTTCGTTTGTTATCTCAAGTACACAATAGACAAAGAATTTTACATGTATGTTTAGTTGTTTACTATGTAAATACAATAAATAACAAAAAGTTCTCATGTAAAACAAGATTAGATCAGAATATAACCGAGTTTTTACTTAATCTTCTCTTAAATAGATTAGAGTACATCGGGGTAATAATTAGTATTGTGAGCATCCTTCCATATATATGGACAATAAATACTAAGAAGCAATATGATGATGCATCAGGAATCAGGATGCAAAAAGCTTATGACTTCTTCCATGGACTAATTGATGAAACATACCCTCCTTTGATGAGAAAGAAAGCAAGAAACCAATCTTGCGTGCAACCTGGGAACAACAAATTCCACATAAATTGAAAATATTTTTGTGGAAGTTGTTACGTACGTGGTGGTATCCCGGTGCACCAAAAGTTTCATTAGAGAATTTCTTACATCACAAGTGAGTTGTTTGAATGGATATTAGAAAGAACTAGAAGTGGTTCTCAGCATATGCATACTTTGGCCCTTTGTTATTGTTGGATGCTACCATATTTGGAAGGCTAGAAACGTGAAGGTAATTGAAGATTTGAACCAAGAATTACATGAAATAGTTGCTGCCTCATTGAAACTACTTTAATAGCGTAATCCATTTTCTTAACTTCATTGTTGATGTAATCACTAGTTTCAGTGTTTTGGCAATCTCCACTTGCTTCTTGTATTCCATTCGACAATTGTAATTCTCGTTATGAAAAGGAGCTCAACTTCAAGCCACCACTCAATTTGATTTTGAATTATATGAATACTTGGATTTTCATTAGGAATATTTTGAAATGCATGCTATGCTGGGGAGAAAAAATAGTGAAGAGAATAAAAATTTTCTTTGATAAATAGTTAAATAATTATCAAGTAGAATATATCATTTTTTTATTAATTTTTTAATTTTTTAATATAAATCATACACTCATCTTTATTCTCTGTTCTTTGCGTACAAAGGTTTTTTTATCATAAAATTGGAGGTAAGTAAATTATTTAAAATATTTGGGGATCAAAATTATCATAATACATTTTTTCAATATTACAGACACATTTGTAATATTTATATTACTATAAAAATCGCGAAAAGATATGGTAGTTTCAGGAATGAACGTAGTTTACATTAGAACATGTATGGCCAAAAACCGCTACATCTTGTAGCGGTTTTTGAATGATTTTAAACATGAAGAAACCGTGAGAGGCTCCAGCGATTAGGATTCCTAGAGGGGCCATTTTCAAGTGGAATCATAATGGACAAAGGCAGTTTATACCGATTTAAAGACGTTGCTCACGTTGCCGGCAGCATCAATAAAGAGGTAAGTTTGTTTTCTTTATAACATAAAATGTAGTATTTAGGGTATATGAATTAGAATATAGAATTTAAGGTTTGTAGCTTAATATTTGAAATTTAGGATTTAAAATTTAAAATTAAGAATTTTAAATTTTAAATGTAAAAGGTTTGTAGTTTAGTATTTGAGATTTAATATTCAAATTTTAAATATAGAATTTAAGGTTTGTAGGTTAATATTTGAAAATTAAGATTTAAAATTTTAAATTTTAAATTTTAAATTTAGAAAGATTGTGGTTTAGTATTTGAAATTTAAGATTTAAATTTTATGTACATTAACATTTATTTTAAAGTACATTAACATTTGTTCTAAAGTACATTAACATTTGTTTTATATTTTTATGTAAAAAGTCATACGTACATATGTATTTTAATAAAATTAGACTTAAAAATAATGTTACGAGAACTATATTTAAAGTTTTAGCTAAAATTGGATAGATAAGACACTCGTAGTTTTTGTATCAAATTATATAAATTATGGTTAAGACTTGTAAGTATTAGAATTTAATTTGGGTATGGTTATTTTTCTCACATCATACAGTCAAGTAGGTGTATTTACAACATTTGGAGGCAACAGAATATGTCTTTGCATGAAAGGATCATACTTTATTTGGAGAGCGCTTGTTTATACCATTTGACTAGGTTGAACATGCGTTGGTTCTGGTTGGATGAGCCCCTAGTCAGCACATTCATTGAGAGGTGGTGTCTTGAGATGCACACTTTTCATATGTCGTTCGAAGAATGCATCATCACATTGTAAGATGTGGCATCTCAGCTGGGATTGTCCGTCAATAGAAAGGCTATTATTGGGTGCCTCACAGACTTCGATCAGTTTATGGAGGATGGCAGACCGGCTTGGGAGTGGTTTTAGGAGTTATTCGGCGAGCTACCGCTAGATAAGGTCAAGTAGTTCACAGTCCATTTCACATGGTTCCATGAGAGGTTCAGAGTGCTACCAGCTGATGCGAGTGAGAATACTGTACGCATATACCCATGTGCATACATTATGATGTTGCTATTCACTCAACTATTTGGTGACAAGAGTGCGAATCGGGTACATATTCGGTGGTTGCCATTTGTGGCGAGACTTAACTACATGGACACTTATGGCTAGGGTTCAGCTGCGTTGATATAACTATATCGATGCATGTGTCGGATGGCCAACAAAAATGTCACGAACTTGGTAGGTCCCCTACAGCTACTATAGTCTTGGATCTTCTAGCGGTTCTCCACTCTTAGGCCGCATGGATTTGACGACTTTTCTTTTCCATTGGCATCCAGGTATCGATCGATGCATTGAGGGTTTCATTATTTGGTTCAAGTTACTAACGTTTTAGATCTCGGATTAAGTTACTAACGTTTTATATTTTTCTTTGATTGAGTGACATTAAGTTGATAAGGTGGTCCCACAGCTCGGCGGAGTCACATGTTGTCGCAGGTTGGTCAGAAAAAAAGCCCAGGACTCCGCATTTTTTCCTTTCACAAGTGCAAAAGTAATGGGCAAGATATTCGAGTTTCTGTTTTGTGTGATAGCCGGAAGCAAAATACCGCCATACTTGCCATACAAATGAGTACCGTTGATACTGACCAGTGGCTTGCAATGTCAAAATGCCTCAATACAAGGAGAAAATGCTCAGAAAAGATAATGAAAGTACACGGTAGATTCATCAACCTGATCACCAACTCTAACTGCAGAAGTCTTCAACAGCGTAACGGTTCCCTCCATGGTGGACTACACACCCAGGATCCAACGGGGTAACTCGGCATAGGACTCTTCTCAATCTCTGTAGATCTGTGCTACTGTCTTCTGTTTTGCCATCCAGACCTTCTTGTAACTAGGCTTGAATCCATAGGTTGCTTCAGTAGCTTCCTGTAAGACCTTTATCGTAACCACTGCAGGCCTTAACCAAGGGAAAGATCCTCGCACAAATGACATGATAATCAAGCTGTCGGTGATCACTTGAAATCGAGGTAGCCAAGCAAGTGTGAGATCCGTTGTACCTTCTAACCTCCCAGGTACTCTTTCATTGTCGAAGTGTGATGCGAATCAACCACGTGCAACCTTTATCGAACTCCTTGTATCTTTCATGGTACTTAATATGATCTTACTCTATCACCCTGTACTCAACTCTATGAGGGATGCTATAATCCTTTACACTCAACACAGCTTCCTCCTTATTTTGGAAAGATTGGCCAATCTAAAATTCCATAGCAGCATTTCCCTCATGCAATCCTTGACCCCCAACAGTAGGATCTATATCCGGTTGTTGAGGATCAGCCAACACACAACCAGGCGCAACGACAGGCATTGAGGTAGAAGCACCCCCCCCCCCACCATCGTCGACTGAGGATTCGA
>NC_029787.2:19253445-19258611 GCF_000816755.2 Arachis ipaensis
ACCATTTTCCAACTTGGCATACAGCTCGTGTATTCTCACTTTCAGAAAACTTCGCCGACAATGAAACAAAACCTGCATATCTTCGTCCGCCCCTATTACAAATCTTTCATACTTCACACAACTTCTTCACCTACTTTGTCTCACACACCCCCACCTTTTGCAATATACTCATTTTTATCTCTGATAACATATTTGATGACCCGATAAAAACACGCACTGATTTTTTATCAGTAAACTTAACACCGTGCCTTTTCCTTTTTTTTTATTAAATTTTTCCAAAACAATGCACTAGAACTAAAAAACTCTCCTCATTCTCCATTTATGAAAATGACAATTTACTACTACACAATTGCCTCATAAAAGATATTTATAGACATTTCTCATACAAAAAAACCGCTGTAGGGTCACACGAACGATTTCCTAAGCAACACATTTGAGAAAAAATCGTTATAGGCCACACGCATTCTAACATAAATTGTTACATCCTATAGTGATTTACATTCATTCCTAAAACCACCATATCCTCTCGCAGTTTCTATAGTAATATAAATATTGCAAATGCGTTTGCAGTTTACAAAAATTGTATTATGATAATTTTGATGTCCAAATATTTTAAATAGGTAACTTGTCCTGGCCATATTTTAATTATGATGAAGATAGACTTTGTTTAAGAATTTTGAACTTTCCTTCCAACAGAGAAATTAAATATGCCAAATGACGACGACTGGTCTTGTTAAACAGTTCTAATTTTGCACGGGAAAAAAACAGGAGAAAAAGAAAGAGAGCAATTATAAATCCGCAAAAGATGATGACATGTAACTAAATAATTTAATATCTATATTGGCATTTAACAAAGTACTAAAATTATGAATGTAACATTTGCTAGGAATAGGAGAAAACACAGCAATGCACTTGCACCAAACTGCTCTCCGGATAAATTACCAATGATGTTTGAAACAGCTTACTGAACACACACGGATAAATAAAACAGAAGCACAATCTGTTTGTTGCTTATTGGGGATTAAAACCACAAACCAAATAACAAAAATGGTACTAACTGAAATGCAGTGAGGGAACCAAATTTTGCAATGGAACAGCCTCTCAGACCTACCGCAAGAGTGTCCACACTGTGAATCAGGCTCATGGAAGGCCTCTCAAGTTTGGTACTGTGCTGGTGCTGGGAACATCTAAATGGTTGCGACTTTGGGCTGATGCTTTGGTTTTGCTTGGTGGCAGGTAGGCTTGCCTGCTTTTGGACAGTTTTGGTGTCTCCACCCCTTGGCTTCTGCGAGAGTGTGAGGAAGAGCCTGATGGCTTCCGAGAGGCTACAGTACCATGGCTGCCCTTCCTTGATGTCTTGCGATCTGTTCTAAGGCTGCGTTCAGACTGATGGGAACCAATGCCTAGCCGAACTGAACGATCTGTGCCATCCTTCAAAGAGCTTGCTTTTAAAGGCTGTCTATTGTAGTAGACAAGATGGGGAAGAAGGCCTTGCAGATACTTTTTCAGTTGTTCGTCCCCAACATTTTTCTGGCTCGGGTTGCCTTCCAAGCTGATAGCTTGTAGTGAATTATAGTTGGATGCGAGTTGGCCTAGACACTTGGCTGTAGAAATTTTGTTGAAACGGAGATCAAGGATGGTTAACTTCAAGAGACGGTGCAGACCCTCTACTTCGCTGATCTTATTCCCAGCAAGATACAGCTCCTTCAGAGATGAACAGGATGCAAGGCCTTCGCAGAAGAGGAAAATATTATGACCAAAATATTGAGGGAAAATATTGAGAGTACAAAAAAATCAAGATATGAATGAAAATCAATAGAAACATACGTATAGAAATTATTCATAGAAAAATAGTCTGAATAAAAATTCAGAATATGCCTTACCATGTCCAATTCTTAATATACGGTTGTAGCTAAGGTCTAGGACACGAAGTCTTGTAAGTTCGCGTAATCCCTCTATAGTAGAGATATTGTTTCTTGACAAGTTCAAAACATGAAGGCCCCGGGGAAGAGCACCTGCAGTTATCCTCACTGGAAAGAAGAATGCAGAAGGAAGAAGGTAATTTAATTATTTCCAAAATATCACAAGGAAGAGCATCAAAACTCAAAATGGCAATGAATGATTTCATTATATTACTAACCAATAGCATTTCCGGACAAATTGAGCACCTTCAAACTCACAAATGCACTCAGAAATGGGATCACAACTAATCCATGATTAACCAGCTGGGCAGTAGAGGCATTAGCACCAAGGGTAGATATATATCTTTTAGCAGCTTCCATGCCTGGAGTGACCCTTTGATCTGTGCCAGCTGCAGTCACCCCAATCGTGATGTTGGATTCAACTAAGGAATCAACAGGTTTAGGAACCTCATTTGTTTCATCTAAAGGCGGTTCGCAATCCTCCAGACCAATTACCCAATCCTCAATTCGTTTAATCTTAAAATCTGTGTTAGTAAATTCAGAAAGGAAGCAATCAACTGAGGAAGCTCGTTGAAGGGGTTTGACTTCACTTGCATCATCCATAACTGGCATTACCCAGTCTTTTGCTGAATCAGAAAGCGGAGAAGAATCCAAACCATCATCAAGATAACTCTCCATATGAATCTCATTATCTTTTCTGAATTCATTCTCTCTTTCTTCATCTCTACATTCTTTTTGCCCCATATGTAAAGCATGAAGATCATTGGAAGATCTTGATTTTGAAGAATGATGTTTGAAAGTGTCTTCTCCAGAATAATCCTTAGAAGCTCTGACATTGGGCAGAGAGCGTGACTTCTTCAAATATGGGGTGCCAGGACCGGAACGGTCAGTATAGTCACCAGCTAATTCACTAGATAATGGTGTATCAGAATGATCACAAGCATCTCTATCTGAAGGTGAGACAAGACCTGAACTGAACTGATACTCCGACTCGGGATTCTTGTTACACTGATCGCTGGGATCATGCTCCTTTCTGCAAATCGATCTTGGGGACTCATTCTGGCTTCTAGTGGAGTCAATCCAAGGAAAACCCACATGTATGCCAGACTCAGTTAAGGTATTAGTGAGGTATAGTCCAGTTTCAAGAGAGTGGCTTTTCTTAAGACCCATGGTTTGCAGAACATCTCCGTCGATTTCAAAGGAAAACTCGCTATTCAGATCCTCAGACTTACAAGTGCGCTCAACTGGATCCCAGTTGCTAGATGTTTCATTGTCACTCAATTGCATATACTCTTGTTCTTCTTTTGGATTTGATTGATTTGATTTTCTAGGAACAGATGAACCTTTAGAGACTTTACTTCGGGGACCACCTTTCAATGCCATCATCATTTCTTCAGTATAAGGTGGAACTGTTTTCTGATTGAAAGAGAGAAGCACAATGCCAAAATAAGTTTACTAATACCAAGCAATTTGCACTTATCCTATAGAGAAATACATCTTCTGCTTACCTTTGGCTTGTTGACCGAAACATGAGCATGGAAACAAGAAAAACTAAACATTGCTGCAATGATGCTGAGAGCTCTACATATACAAATATAACTTCCTTGAAGGCAGAAAAACAAGATCAACAAAAATCTGTGCTGCTTAATTGCTCATCAATTTCTCCAGAAGCTTTAATCAAAGATCCTAAATTTTGCCGAAAACAATAGAAAACTAGAAAGAGCTTCTGGGGACACGGTGAAAGGCAACCTTAGCCATAATCAAGAGTGAGGCCCACTGAAACACGGCACAATCTCCATATGTCCGATGACCTTGATCTTCGTAGGACACAAAGCAAAATTACTTTCTTGTCATCACCCCACACCCTTCTCGAGGTGCGAGAATACTTATACTTTATTGGAGCGGCCAGAGTGAATGAAGTTCTTTTCCAACTAGGAGAATCTGGAGACAAATATGCATATGAGATGCAGGCCTGGTAAATGAAAGAGGATCAAGGATCACTACTGATACGATATTTACACACAGATTATAGCAAAAACCACAAGAACAGCACTAAAAAACACCCAAGAAATTTTTGGAAGATTGCTTTGAGAGACATATAATAGTGATTCCCAATTCAAGATACAACTTAAAGAAACCAGAAGACATACTCTGTCACAGAGCTTGTGACTTTCAATTTAGTGCTTCAAAATTATTCATTCCTTCTTTTCAAAAGACTGCCTTAAGTTTTCAATATTGATTTTCCCAATTCGGATATTAAATCTTCCTATTTTGTGATTTATAACAAATCTTTACGTACCCTACCCAGGAAATTATATAGCTACCTTAAAACTTTGATTAATCGTCATGAGAAACAATTTTTCAATATGGGAAATTTGGGACCCGATATGTGAAAATTTGAACACAGCGCCCAGAAAATAAAACCTCCACAGGAATAAAACAAGAACTCTAACCTTGTCCATTAATTCAAACACAAATACACCAATATGATGACTAAAAATTACATCTTTGAATCCAACACATAACAGAGCACCTTTTTTTTAAATAAAATAAAATAACAAATTTATTGCTTAATTCTAAATCCACAGCGAACCCTGATATTCTAGAAAGCCCATAGACTAATTGAAGAAAAAAGGTCCATCAGCAACCAACAGAAAGCACATAATATCAATAAAATTGCAAAATAATGAGCATAGAATATGAATTGCTTACAGAGAATAATAGAAGGAGAAGACTAAATTATGAGAGGAAGAGAGAGCGAATTGACCGATGACTCTGTATGGAGAGAGAGAGAAAGAGAGAGAGAGAGAGAGAGAGAGAGAGAGAGAGAGAGAGAGAAGCAGGCTCTAAATTCCTTCTCCTTCTCTTCTTCCCTGCGCTGCTAAGCTACGCAACGCAACGAAAACAAAAGCATCTTCCTCCGATTTTGCTATGCTATATGCTAAATTGCTAATTACCAATAATAGTTAATAAATAAATTAAATATGTGATTAGTGGGTGGTGGTGAATAGCGGCGTTGGGTGCAGTGAAAACTGAAAACCCTAAATCAAAATTCAAAACTGGTTGGAGACAAAGTAGGGTTTGAATTCAATTATTATTGATAAGCATAAGAGAGAGCACAAGAATCATGTGTGATGTCGTTTTTTGTGTTACTTGAACAACAACCGTGTTATTGGTCCCCCTTTCTGTTTTCCCGTCCGTGAAAGAAGCGCCAACAATTTTGTATAGCCTGTTATTAGCTTCT
>NC_029787.2:19258636-19261173 GCF_000816755.2 Arachis ipaensis
TAAATATTATTATAATTTATATTACTTGATTAATTTTACTATGTTAATTGCAATTTGTTATATTAGTTAATTAATTTATTTATTTATAAAATCTGAAATAAAATAAATAATTTATTGTTTATTCTAATTGAATGTATTAAATTTAATTATATATTATATATGAATTAATAATAATTTATAAATCACTCTCATGGAGCTTTATATTATATAGAATAGATTAACGAGTAATGCGCTATCCCTTTATTCAAGTAATGCCCTATCACTTTATAATTAATTCTAACCCGCTGACTCAAAGTCTTTTTTTTAGGTATTCTCTCTCCTGACAAGCAAACAGAGACGTTAGCAATGGAGAACGGCATTTTGATACTAACGACTTTAGAACGGTGAAGACGAGAAGACTGGTCGCTCCTACAGTGACGGAGTTGTGCCGACGAGGAGGTCGAGGACGATCGGAAATGCTAATGTGATCAAAAGAGGTAGATAGCGGACCGACAAGAGGAGACTTTTACTGATGCCGTCGTCCTTCAAATCGGTGTCGCACCGGGACACTTCCGATCGTATAACTAATGAAGGTGAGCTGCTGCAAGGAAGGCATGGATTCAGATCTTATTTTTATACCATTTTTACTCTGTACATTTTGATTTTTAAATCATCAAAACAAATTTTTTCTTCTTTTGGGTTATGGAGTATTTGTGATTTTGGATGCACTCCAATTTTAAAATGATTTACCCTAAAATATATCTCTTTTTATATGCTATAAAAGCATAAGAAGTGTGGTCCTACAATCTTACTGTGCGTGTCTTGTTAGAATTTACGTTTGCTCTTATTTTTGTCACCAGAGAAAAAATAGTTAGGCGATATGATTTGTTGGAGATGATTGCACCGCCAAAAGAATGTTGGAAGATTTATGTCAGAGTGATCAGACTTTGGTCTCTGCTTTCATACACTTAATCTATATTTTGTTGATAGATGAGCAGGTTTATATAAAAATTTTATTACTAAACCACTAATCCATTAAACTTTTAATTCACAAACAATGTATATATCCCGTGTATGTTTCTGGCCATTTAAAAAAATTATGTTTAGTTTAATTTTGACTATATAAATTGTTTGGAAGATGACCATTGGCAAGAGTGTTTTTTAACCAGACCAACCAAAATCAATGCAATCCATTGTATATATATGCATCATCTCACCACAAAAAATTATAAAATTATCATAAGGTTTATATCAAAATTTAAAGCTACAAACTTTAAATATAGATTAAGCGAATGAAAGTATTGAAGCAATAATCCATGCATCAGACATTGTATATTTCATGAGCATCAATCACCCTAACACTGAAATCAGAAAATCATATCAGGATTTTCAGAAAATATAGATTAAGTATATGAAAGCAGAGAAATAATTGTGTGTGAATAAAATTAGAGGTACCTGCTCATCCATTAACACCATTTCAATGGAGCTAATGGATTTGGGGTATTTGAATCTCGGTAGCGACCAAAGTCTGATCACTCTTACATGAATCCTCCAACATTCTTTTGGCAGTGCAATCATCTTCAACAAATCATATCGCCTAACCATTTTTTCTCTCGTGACAAAAATAAGAGCAAACATAAATTCTAGTAAGACACGCAAGGTACGGTAAGATTGTAGGACCACACTTCTTAGTCTTTTATAGCATCTAAGAAGAGGTATATTTTTAGGTAAATAATTTTAAAATTGGAGTGCATCCAAAATCACAGATCCTCCATAACCCAAAAGAAGAAAAAATCTATCTTAATGATTCAAAAAACGAACAATATTTGTTTGAAAATAAAACATTCATTCTATAACATAAATATTGGCAAATCAAAACATACAAAGTAAAAAGGGTGTGAAAATAAGATCTGAATCGATGCCTTCCTTGCAGCAGCTCACCTTCATCAGTTATACGATCGGAAACGTCCCGGTGCAACGGCGATCTGAACGACAAAAGCATCAATGAAAGTCTCCTCTTGCCGGTTCGCTATCTACCTCCTCTGGTCACATTAACATCTCCGACCTCCTCGCAGGCACAACTCCGTCGTCATCCCGTCGCCGTAGGAGTAACCAGTCTTCTCGCCTTTAAAGCTCTTATATCGCCGTTTTAAAGTTGCTAGTCTAAAGACGCCATTCTCCATCGCTAGCGTCTCTGCTTGCTGGAAGAGAAGTTCAAAAGGGGGCTTTGGATCGACAGATTGAAATGGGAATATGAGATACAAGTAGGTTTAATTTGGATTAGCATATTATCAATTCTATATAATATTATATAATAATATTATCAATACTATATAATACCAAAACAAAAAAAATGCACCGTGCGTATATAATATTGTCAATACTATATAAATTACCTTTGTATTCATTTCTCGTGCATATATAATATTTAATTTAATTAACACATTAACACATATATAATATTTCGCTAAGGCATATATAATATAAAGTGATTTACAAATTATTTTATTGAATATTATAATATAAAATAATTTATAAATTATTGTTAATTCATATAT
>NC_029787.2:19261198-19283025 GCF_000816755.2 Arachis ipaensis
CAACAAATTGTTTATTTTACTTTAAACTTTATAAATGAATAAACCAATTAACTAATATAACGAATTATAATTAATGTAGTATAATTAATTAAGTAATATGAATTTTAATAAATTATATTAATATTTAAATATTTAATCAAATCAATTAGTTCGTATAATTAAGTCATTGTAATAAATTGTATTGAATGAATTAAAATAATTAAATTAAAAAACATTTTCCAGATCCATCATTATGTGTAAAAATCTAATTTTTATATAATAGAATAGATAGATGATGATGATAGTATTATACTAAACTCGAAAAATTTATGAATATAAAATATTATTTTCGATTTAACATGTCAATTTAAAATGTAAGCTCGTGCATCGTACGAATTTAACACTAGTAGTAATACAAATGAGGAGCTCTCAATCTAATGTGGCGCTCATACGTTGAGTTTGGAAATTTATTTGCTCAGGTGTCGTCACTAGAAATTTTTAGAATTTTATTTCTAAAAGATAAATTATAAATTATTATTATTTAATTAAATTATTATTTTTTTAATTTTAAGTTATTTGCTCATAAATTAAAATTTTTTAAAAAATTAATTTAAATTTACTCCTAAGCTAATAAGTTCACGTAATTATTGTATAAGTCAACTCGAATTAATTCAAATTTATTGCTAAGCTAATAACGATAATAATTAATAATTATTCAATTAGTTTTCTGTAACAATAATAATTTTGTTTACGTTATATCATCTTTTAGTTAGTTGTTGGGATTTTTATTTTAAATTCAAATCAAAGTCAATTAGGTTTCTGAAAATCTTAGCTATGAGTCAACTATAAAAGTACGAATTAGAGATGCATAGCACCACACTTTATTTGTTTAGTACAATTAATTACTCCTTTTAAAATTTTGTGTGTACGTATACGAGCGTGTACGAGCGATAAGGTTATAGACAGTGCCGAGTTATAGAAATTTTCAATTATCATACTAAATTGAGATGGTTTGTCTCGATGAAAACGTGAGTTTCTTACCATTTTTTTTAAATAATATTAAATTTATCTTATTGATATTTCAAATGTGTTTATTTATCACAGTTTAATTATTCTTTGATTTTTGTTTGTCATTTATAGGGAGGAAAGATACATGCTTCAGTTAAGAAGGCTCTTGTATCTCGATTTGTGAATTTGATAAGAGAACGAATGGCATATCAAATCACATAATTTGGTGTTGGATGCAATGTGGATTGTAAACCTCGTGAAATTAGCGAATAATTAATCAATAAATTAAATTTTAATAATGAAATTAAAAATATAAATTTTAATGTAATATAAGATAGAGTTAATTAAAACAAAAATTTTGACACTAATTTTAAAGATTTTGACCTAAAATTAGGTCAACAGACTAAACTGGTTGAATCGGACCCATATTGGACCCAAGGCACAACCCATTCAACCCCTTTCTTCCCTCTTGCAGCCACAACACTCTATTTTCAATTTGTGGAAAGGGATCCACGGTGAGAAGAGAGAAGAGTAAAGAGAACCCTAACCCACATTCTACTTCCAACTTCAAATTCTTGTAACTTTCAATTCGGAGCTCCGATTCACGAGTCATTTGTGGCCACGCGTTCGTCTTGAAGTCCTCTTCAATTTTATCTAAATAAAGTGGTAAGTATCTCTAAAATTCATGCCCAGTTCTCTGTGCCCTCTTTCTCCACGAAACTGGTTTAAGTTTTGAGTGATTTTGATGATTTTGGTGGTTTAGGTGCAATCTAACATTGGATAATTGTTGGATTATACTTCAATCATCAATGGGTAAGATAAGAAAACTCTAAATTCTTGTGGTTTGTCCAATTTTATATACCCTAGTACTAATTTAGTGAATTGTATGAATTAGATTAAAATTATGTTAAATTGGGGTTTGAATTGGTGAATTGGAGCTCTTGGAATAAATTCTTGATGGCTGGAATCATTGGAATCAATTGGGAATCTTGAAGCTTGAATTTTGGTATTTTTGAGCTTAGGGAGGAACTGGCAAGGTATGGTTTAGGTTTCTCATATTTAATATGTAATGTCTTGTGAAAACTTAGGCTAGACGACCTAGGATAAATTGGATTGAGAATATTGGACTTAATTGGTAGTTTAGTTGAAAATGCATGCTTGATTTGTTGAGAAATGATAAATTGTTGGTTTTATGGCATGAATAAAGTTGATGTGGTAAGTAGGCAAATGAATGACAACTTTGATGGTGGTAAAGGTAAATATTGGTTATGAATATGTTAAGGATTATGATTTTGATGCTATTATTGAAAATGTTGAAAGAAAATGCATGTAAGATTGAGGTATGCTTAGTTTTGATAGAATGTGGGGTTATGATGCTGAATTGAAAGTTTGTTGTGCTGTTTGTATGTTTAGAGTATTGATATTGAATTTGAGTTGATGATCTTGTTGGTATAGTTGAGGTTTTTATGTACGAGACTTGTTTGAAATTGAGGTATGGATGTTTGTGGTAGGAGGTGGAGAATGTGATACTGTAAATGGTATGTTGTGATGTTATTTGTATGAGTGGTATGTTGGCATTGAGTTTGATTTTGGTGAAAATAGAGGTTTACAAACTTTTTGAAAATTTGATTTTTGGCCGAACTTCGGTGAGTCATAACTTGGCTTCCGGATCCCAAATTATTTCAAACTTATTTCAAATGAAAATTAGATCCGTGAAGTTTACGCTATTTAAAAAACGGATGAAAAATATTTTAAAACGAAAAAGTTATGCGCGTCAAAAGTTTGGAGTGCAAAGTTGAAAATTCTGCAACATTCAGCATTTTTGTTGTTCTGCATAACTTGCGTACGCGACCACTGAGCGTGTAACAGCCCAGATCACCCGCTAGCACGATATTGTCCGCTTTGGCACACAAGACCTCACGGTTTTGCCCGCCAGATCACCCGCTAGCACGATATTGTCCGCTTTAGCACACAAGGCCTCACGGTTTTGCCCTTAATGATAGGGATGATAGCCGAAGCTCCCCACACTCACTCGTCAAAATGCGTCACGCTAGGGAGAGGTATCCACACCCTTATAAGGCATGCTTCGTTCCCTCCCCAACCGATGTGGGCCTTACAATCCACCCCCCTAAGGGAGCCCAGCGCCTTCGCTGGCACATCGATCCGGGTCCGGCTCTGATACCATCTATAACAGCTCAGATCACCCGCTAGCACGATATTGTCCACTTTGACACACAAGGCCTCACGGTTTTGCCCTTGACGATAGGGATGATAGCCGAAACTCCCCACACTCACTCGTCAAAACGCGTCATGATAGGGAGAGGTATCCACACCCTTATAAGGTATGCTTCGTTCTCCTCCTCAACCGATGTGGGCCTTACAATTATGTAACAGCCCAGACCATCTGCTAGCACGATATTGTCTTCTTTGGCACACAAGGCCTCACGGTTTTGCCTTTGACGATAGGGATGATAGCCGAAGCCCCCCACACTCACTCGTCAAAACGCGTCATGCTAGGGAGAGGTATTCACACCCTTATAAGGCATGCTTCGTTCTCCTCCCCAACCGATATAGGCCTTACAGAGCGCGACGCGACCAACCTATTCGGATTGGGTATCTCGCGTACACGAGTAGGGTGCTTGTGTACGCGAGCACAGAAAATTATACGCCCACGCATACGCGTGACCTTTCAGAAATGCGTGACCCCTATTTTCAGCAAATGAGATTTTTGCATTTTAAACATAAATTTAAACCTCTAAACCTCTGTTTTTACTCTTTTACCCCTAGATCTCAGTATTAGGCCTAGTAATGAGATGAAGTTAGGAAATGGTGATAACTTGGGGGTGAAGTAAGACTTTCAAATAATGAATTATGTATAAAAATGCAAATATATGAGATGTATGTGTGAGACCATGGTTATAAATAATGAATGTAAAGGAATAATGATGATGATGAATTTTGAGAATAAATGGACATAGAGATGATATTTTATGTGTTAGGTGCGGGGAAGATGGTAGGGCGCTAATCCCTCGATTCATTCCCCAACATTTATTGTAATGGTGTTTTACGGGATGTGAGAAGGGTGGTAGGGCACTAATTTCCCGACGTATTCCCTCACAATTTTTCTCTCTCTGTCTGTAAGGTGGTAAGGCACTAATCTCCCGACCAGTATGGCACGGCCTCACTAGTGGAAGGTGGTAGGACACTAATCCCCCGATTTATTTTCTCCTAGTGTATACTTCCAGGAGAAGGTGGTAGAGCACTAATCCCCCGATCTTATACCTCCTGGAGATGCACAGTCAAGAAACGGTATATGGGTTAGCTACCAGGTGTGTCGGGTTCTGACAGTTAACCGACACGTGAGCTCACAGCCAGTAGGAAAGGCATGCATCATATGCATTTGTATGATTCTGTTTGATTATGCATTAATTGGGATTGCCTAAGTGACTATAATATGCTAATTGTTATACTTGCTATTTGTATTATTTGTATTCTACTTGTGGTTGCCTTTATTTGCTTGTTTGTCTGTGCATTTTACCGGAGATGGAGGTACGGAGGAAAGGTGGAAAAGATTTGGTGTTCTAGTTAAGTTTTAGTTATATTTAAGGAATTTGTTAAGTTTATAAAGTCTTAGAAAACTACCCTGATTCATGGTTTCTGTTTTAGTTCTTTAAGTTTATAATCTGAGTGACGGCATTCTAGGATTGCCTCTCACATTCTCAGGACCTTATATCTTATGTGCATGGAACCTTTACCATGCTGAGAATTTCCGGTTCTCATTCCATACAATATTGTTGTTTTTCAGATGCAGGACAGGCGGCACCTCGTTGAGGCATACTGGAAGCTTCTGATAGCGAAGATCCTTATCTTTAGAGTTTTATTTTGGATATATGTATATATGTAGACTCTTTTATCTCTACCGCTTATGTATCTGATATATTAACTTCCTCTTAGAGGCTATTTTGGAGAAATATGTTCTGTAACTTTGTACCGTGGGCTTATTTTGGGTTCTCCTATATATATGTGTATATACTTATGAGCTCAAGCCGGTTTACCTTCGCAAGCCGAATCTTGAGTTTTGATATTTGTATCTTGGAACTCTCTTTGGTTATTTCTATGTTTGTTCCTCTTATCTTTTCCGTTTATCGTGTATGTGTCGTGAGTGTTGCGCTTTTCTATTTAACGCTTTGCTTTCAAAGGCTCCTAGATAAACATTTCTTCCAACTATATTATGCATATTTATATTTTATTTTTAGAAGTCGTAGCGCCTCGCCACCTCTATTTTACATCCTAGGTGTAAAGTTCTGTGTGGTAGGGTTCTACATGTGTAACTTCAAGACTACACATCATGAGTATATAGGGGTGGCAATGGGTAGGGTAGGGTAGGGTTTGAACCCAACCCTAACCCTACCCGCGGGTTGAGTTTTTAACCAACACTCAACCCTACCCTACCCACGGGTTGAAAAATACCCAACCCTAATCCTACCCGCAGGTTGACAAAAATAGAGGCCACTAGATTGTTAAAAATTGTATTTATATCTCATTAAATGAGAAATATGTTTTATAAAAATAAATGAGTACAATTTATAAATTTATAGATTTGGTTTAGTGGCCAAGAAGTTTTTGCACATGCTTAAGGTCCTTGGTTCAACTCTCATATGTAACATTTTTAATCATATATAAGTATATAACACATATTATGGGGGGTGCGGGTAGGGTTGAGGCTCAACCCGCACCCTACCCACAGCAGATCGGATTGGCAACCCTACCCGACCGGGTTGGGTACCCGCGGATAGGGTCCATACTGCCAGGCCTCGTGGTGAATTTAAACTAACGTACCGATGTGCATAGACTTTCAAAATCATCAAGTATTGCACAATATAAATTTAGTTTTGTGAATTTTGACACTTTCTATGTTTCTGGATTCGATTATATCTATTTGATTGATAAGTTTATTATTTTGCAAAAAAATAAATTCATTGATAAAATTTATTTATTTTATCGATTTTTCTTAGCATAGTTTATTAACAACAAATCATTTTTATCTTATTCTATTTTAGATATTATTGAATATCTTGCTGAAATTGGAAGTGAGAAAACTCTTGAAAAGAATCACAAGTCTATCAAGTACAATGTTAATCAAAATTTTTTTTTGGATTCCTTAGCTATATATTTAAACCTTTTATTTTTCATAAACATAATTTTTGGCAAATCAATTCAATTCCTTTCTAATTCGTTTATAAGTAGTTCATTTTGAATTAATTCAGATAACGTGCCAATAAAAATATGTGTAAGTTGAATGCGTACAAATTAGTTCAACCTATGCCAGACAAGCTGAGCTTTTGGACAATCTCGAATACAATGTAAAACCGATTCCTGGCTAGAAAGACATCTTGGACACCTATCCGATGACGACATCCCTCTTCTAAAGCGAAAACTTGCAATAGGAAGAGCCTCCTTAAGACACAACCAAGCCAAAAACTTATGCTTTTTCGAAACAAGCTGACGCCAAAGCCAAAGCCAATTCTCCCGCTCCTCCCAACCAAACAGCTGTTTACACAACCACAAGTAACCATTGCGTGAGTCATAGACTTTGGCAGCAGACCCACTCCAATACTAACCCACTTCAGGACCTGCTTGTTCATCTGGATTGTAAGAGAGAATATTATCTTTCAGATTTTGAGATAAAGGAGAATAAAGAGTATCCAAATGCCACCTACCAACCGACCAAATATCCTGTATCCGGAGATTCGAATAAGAAATGTGAACATAATCCATCTCATTAGATAACCGTCCTTCTCTCCTCCAGCTAGAAAATCAAAAATTCTGGTTCAAATCTCCAATACACCAAGCAAACCCATCCTTCAACACTTCCCAAGCCTTGCAAAGACACCTCCAAATGGGAGAGTCCTTGTTCTTAGAATAACTAAAACAGTCATATAGAGATGATCGGTATTTGGCATCCAACAATTGGACCCATAGCTTGTTTGGCTGCTGGAAAAAAGTCCAAACTAGCTTCTCAAGAAGAGCAATATTTACACAATAAGGATCTCTAATCCCCAAACCTCCATATTTTTTTGGAGTAACCAGTACCTTCCAACTAACAAGATTCAATCCTCTTCCATCAACTTGTCCTTTCCAAAGAAAATTCCTCATCATAGACTCCAATTTACTAATGATTCCTTTGGGAAAAATAGAGACTTGCATCTGGTACGTGGGAATAGCAGCAGCAACTGAATTAACCAAGCAGAGCCTACCAGCCCGATTGAGTAAACTTCATTTCCAGCTTGCTAGCCTACTCCAAATCTTATCTAGGACACCATTGAAAGCTGAACGATTCACCCTAGAATGGCTAAGGGTAACTCCAAGATACTTGCCCAAGTCCTGGACAAATCTGATAGAGGATACCCCAGTGAAAACCTCTTTCCTTGTTGTAGAGACATTCTTGGAGCAAAGCGCTTTAGACTTCTCGACATTAATCTTCATCCCAGATGCTTTACAAAAAGTCTCTAAAATCAACATCACATTTTGCACTTGTCTCTTTGTAGCTTTACAGAACAGAAGCAAGTCATCTACAAACATTAAGTGGGATATTCTTGGTCCTCCTCTAGAAATAGCAACCGGCTCCCACAAGCCCAAATCAACCTGATGACTAATAAAGCATGCCAATCGCTCCATACACAACACAAAAAGATAGGGTGACATAGGGTCTCCTTGTCTAAGACCTCGGCTAGGAGTAAAGCCATTCAGACGACTCCCATTCCAAAGAATAGATAAGGAAGAAGCAGTGACATAATTCATAATCAAATTAAGTGTAGGAATAGGAAAACCAAAGCTTTTAAGGGTATGAGCTAAAAACCTCCAGTCAACTCTGTCATAATCTTTCTCCAGATCAATCTTAAAGGCCAGTGTTCCTTTCTTTAATTTAGTCTTCTTCATAAAGTGGAGGACTTCTTGAGCAATAATGATGTTGTCAGGAGTTCCTCGTCCCGGAATAAATCCTCCTTGAAGCGGGCCAACAATCTCCGCAAGATGAGGACGAAGCCTATTAACAAGGACCTTCGTGATGATCTTGTAAACTACATTGCAGAGACTAATCGGCCTGAAATCTTTCATAGATACCGGTGATTCAACCTTTGGAATGAGAACCAGTAAAGTCTCCAACATTCTCGGATCAAGAGGAACACCGGAGAATGCCTGCTTAACCATCTTCCAAACATCAAGACCAATGATCTCCCAATATTCTTTGAAGAAGAAAGCTTGAAACCTATCAGGACCCGGAGCTTTAAAAGAGTTCATGTGAAAAATAGCTGCTTTGACTTCCTCCATAGTAACTGGTGCCGTAAGGTTATTGCAAGCTTCCTCATTCAGAGAAGGAAGAGGCACATCACCAAGGCAACCCAAATCAACATCATCCAAATGACAGAATAAGCTTTTATAGAAAGACTCTGCTTCTTGACTCAGAACCTCTGGATCAGTTTTCCACACTCCATCCTTGAGAAAAAGGTCATGAATCTTATTATGCTTCCTTCGCGCAAGAGTTTGAATATGAAAGAATCTTGTATTCCTATCCCCGAACCTTACCCACTGCTCTATGGACTTTTGGAACCATAGGAACTCTTCTTGCACTAGAGTATTATTATAATCATCAAGCAACTGTTGCTCTTTCTGACGCAAATAAATACTATCCACCACTTCCAAATGCTTTTGTAAATAATTAATCTGCTGCTCTAATTCACATTTCTTAACAAAAATGTTACCAAATACCTTCGAGTTAAACTCTAGTGAATTCTTCTGTACTTCCGAAAGCTTGCCATGAATTCCTCTATTACCAGACCACCATGACTGGTTCACAATATCCCTATACCCAGGATGAGTAGCCCAAGCAGCAACAAATCGAAAAGGTCGATTCCCTTTAGGCTGAGGACGACCTTTACAACGCACCAGAATAGGGCAATGATCAGACTGAAGCCTATTTAAAACTTCTGCATAAGCTTCTGGAAAGATAGATAACTAACTACTATTTATACAGACTCGATCAAGCTTTTTTGCCACGTCAACATAATTTTTCACCCTCCTGTACCAAGAAAATCGCCTCCCAATAGTCTTCAGATCAAACAAACCACTATCCCCTAATGAAGTAGCAAACATGTCGGCTCTTTGATGCGAAAATTGACAGCCCTTAGATTCATGAGAAAATTTGACTTCATTAAAATCACCAAGAACAATCCAAGGTCCTTGAAAAACCATGGATTGTGCAAC
Organism: Arachis ipaensis; assembly: GCF_000816755.2. Classification (NCBI taxonomy): domain Eukaryota; kingdom Viridiplantae; phylum Streptophyta; class Magnoliopsida; order Fabales; family Fabaceae; genus Arachis; species Arachis ipaensis. The sequence continues at coordinate 19,270,448 of NC_029787.2, forward strand.
AAGATAATCCCAAAGGAGAACCCTTTTATTAAATTGAGGACTACCATAAATACCACTATACCTCCAAATTAAATTATCAAAGTGAACCTCAACAGTAACACCCTGATCAAAAGCATCAATGAACTTACAACAAACACCCTTCATAGAGGATAGAAACCAAATACCTCCCTTATGCCCCTCAGCTTCTACTATACCAACAGAGTGATACCCCAACCTTTTCCAAAATAATTTTAAATGCTGAAAAGGGGAGTGAGTTTCAACCACAATAAAGAAAACAGGTCTAAATTTCCTAACAAGTTCCTTACAATGCACCCGGGCTAACTTATTAGAAGCAACCCTAATATTCCAAACAATCATATTTAAACTATCCATAAATAATAGGGACAGAATAAATAAGAACATAAACTCTAAACAGAATCACCAACCTCAATAGGTGGTTTGTCCTGCAGTACTGGCACACTCTAATCCTCAATAATTGCCACCTTTGGACCTCCTGACACTGCACCTGCCATGCTTCCATCTACTAAGGTTTCCTCCGTTGTGCCACCATTTTTATCAACTGGCGAGTTCTGCAAGGAGGAAGGCCGAGGACGCTTCCGTAGAGAGATTCCACGACGTGCAGGAGTTCTGCGCGATGGAGATGGCGCAATTTCATGTTTTTCTCGCTTCCCCTTCCTAATGCCAATTGATTTGCCTCCATCACCATGCAAATTGGGCCTTGGAACCTTTCTCGAACCAAACTTGTGCTGCTTTCCATCTTGGTCCTTCAAACCTGATGACTGACCCATTGTGAATTTTCCCTTACGCAGCACTTGTTGCCAGCCCTCTCCATCATCCATGCATGCCTCATTAACATGACCATCAGGCACATGAGGAGCCAATGATTCCATAACTACATCCTTCCCTTTAACAACTCCTAATTTCTCACCCAAATTACGAGGATTCTCACCCAAATCACCAGCTTCTGATTCAGCATCTTGTTGAATCTCATGATTGTTATGTGGCACTAATGTCGGGGCTTCATTATTTTTTTCATCACCAAAGGAATTTTCGTTTCCTTCCAAGGACTCCTTCTCCATGCACAACGATTTATCATGCCCATATCGTGCACAAGTAGCACAAATCAACTGTAAACTCTCGTACTCCACCTCATAAGTCACACCCTCCACTATAATATGTTTGATTACAGGCAACTCAAGATTAATTTGAACACAAGCTCGGGCATATTTTCCTCTTTCTGCAAGCTTAGTAGCCAAATCTACTTTCACCGGAATCCCTATTGCAGAAGCAATTCGCAGCATTGCTTGTTCCTGGTAGCACCAAATTGGAAGTCCCGAGACTCGAATCCATACCAGCGTTGATCCAAAGGATTTTTCGCATGGCCTAAAATCCACATCCCATGGCTTTACTGCAACATAGTGACCGTCTATCAACCACGGGCCACCAAGAATGACTTTCTCACGATCCACAGCAATATCAAATTTAACCAAAAAATATCCAAACCCCACATCCAACAAATCAAACCCTCCTTTGATGCGCCATACTATCCGAAGCTTATGCATGAGAGCCGTGTAGCCATAATACTTATCCAGCACCTTGATCACGATGGCTTCCTTATAAGGTTCAACTAGACAGCTCTTTGCCTCCTTGGTAAAACTGACACTTGGTGGACGAGAATCACCCTGCTTACCTGTCACCATCGCGATACCATCCCCAGATAAAGACCCTACTAATGCAAAGGCCTTAGAATTTTCTGCACCATAAACTCTCCTTTATTTTTTCCTTTTATGAAAGGAAAAAAGAAGTCCAAATTCAATGAGTAAGGATGCAACTAATACTATGTAGAAATCTAAAAAGGAAAGCAAGATTTAAGAAAAAATTAATATTAAAAGACAAAGAAAATATAAAGCAAAAAACACTGTTCAAGGCTTCTTTTATAAAAAAACAAATTAACTATTTATATTCTTGGTTAACAAGTTAGAATAATATACTTTTTTATTTAATATTTTTAGTTATACTGATATTATATGTTTAGATGTTATTTAGTATAAAAAATAGCTAACATAATATTTTTTATACATTATTTAACTGTTCATAAGTAATAAATTAATAATTTATGTTACCTTCATAATATGCCTGTATTTGTTTATGAAAAAATTACAAAAAATTTGAGTGATAGTTTAAATAATGTACATTTAAAATCAATATTGTCTGACATGACAAATGAAATACCAGTATAGGTTGACTTCTCGATGAATTTTTTGAAACATATTTTTGTGAATATACATGCGCTTTATATATTTTGATTTTTCTATTATTTATACAATTATAAAATTTAACATAAAATATATTCAAAACTAATACATTGAATTATCTTATTCGGTAATAATTCAACACCATATCGATCAATGTCTACAATTATTAGTTTACTGTAAGTGTAAAGAGAAAATAATGTGTCAATACTAGTGTGTTTGTAATTTGGCTAACTATTTTTAATACATATAATTGAACAATAAAACTTGTCCATTCTCTCCTAGTGCTCATTTTTACTATTTGTCTTTTATGTGTGAATTTATATTCACACTTACTATTTTATTTTCTCTCTGCTAATTTTTTTTGTTTTCGCAGTATTCTTTTGTTGGTTGCAGATCTCAAATTTTTAGCTTGGAATTCATTTTGATTTTGTATTTTTTTTAGTAGTCATTATTTGATTTTTTTTACTTTTGCTAAGATCTCTATTACTTGATCTGTGATGCATTTTAATAAAATTGAAAGAGTATATAAAGTATACATAAAAATAAAAAATATTATGTAATTTTTAAATTTTATTACTCTTTATATATTTTTTATGTTTTATTACCTTTACTTTACTGTTGCTCTGACCGTATTCTTTCATTTTGTTCTTTTTTTTGTTTCGTCAAATTTTTTTTATTTTCTTCTGTTTAGATGGCACACATTATGTTTAGAACACTAGAGGAGAACCATAACATCGTGCTGTCAATGATTAGATCCACCTTGAAGAAGGTTCCTCATAGCTAATCTGTGAGGTCTACCGAAAGAACAATTTATCCCTTTTTAATTGACCAGATGAATAATCATGGTTGAACTGAATTTTCGATTGTTGAAAATTGTCCATGGAGGGCAATATTCCAAAGGAGGTCAAAATGATGTGGTCAATAGTGGTAAAAATTGTGCTTGAGAAAAGGCAATAAAAATACTACTTGATCAATGAGAGATATAACAGCTACCTTCAAACATAATAAGATGTTATAAGCAAAATTACCTAAAGGTGGAGCATAATACTAAAATATTATGTAAGATGACTAAAAATAGACATATCTCTCATCCTTTTCTTTTTTCTTTTCTCTCACTCCTTCTTTGTGGCTTAACCTTTTCTAGGATAGTGGATGAATGATATTTACTGTACCTGTTGACCCTACGTCATAAAAGTGACCGGGCACGTATAAATTCTTGGGTATGGATAGCCCTCATTGAATGACTTGAATGATAATTGATTGTGAAATCTATGCATAGACTCTTGGGGATGCGCGATGGGGGACAATCTAAGGTTTTCGGATTTGTCGGGTTAGCTGGATAACCGACAGATGAGCCTCATCATCCATAGGACAGGCATGTATCATGTGCATTTGTTTGTTTGTTACCTGTATACTTGCTACTTGCACTATCTGCCCATTATCTGTGCGTAAACTTGTTTGGTTGCTTGTCTCTGTTGAGTTATGGATGACAGAGGGACGGAGGAAAGGGTGATATGGTTTGGAGTTACATTAGGTTTACAAAGTGAGTAAGTTTAGGAATGTTAGGTTACCTACCTCTATTTATGGCTACTGTTTTAGAAATTAAGTTCGATAACTGAATGACGGAGTTCTAGAATTGTCTCTGGTATTCTCAGGGCCTTATTTATTATACGCGTGGTACTTTTACCATGTTGAGAACCTCCGGTTCTCATCCCATACTGTGTTGTTGTTTTTCAGGTGCATGTCGAGAGGCTCTTCGCTAGGCGTCTGGATCCTTGAAGCGAAGTAGTTCCTGGGTGTATTTTGGGTTTCTGTTTATATATATGTATATATGTGTTTAGCTTACTCTCCAAGTAACTTGTGTATGCTGCTCCTCATAAAGGTTGAGGGAGAGATATGAGTTTATTTTGGTATTTTGATATAATTTGAGATATATATATCCTCCGGCCAGCCTTAGCTTCGCAGACTGAGTCAGGAGCTAGTCATGCTGTTTTCTTGGTTTTCCTTTTCTCTTGGTTTGTCTTTATCAATACCTTTTAGATTTCTTAGCACGCAGGTAATCTTTTCTCTTGGCCTGTAACACCACAATACCTCTATTCTATGACTTAAACGTAAAACTCTGTGTAGTAGGGTGTTACAACTACTAACTTCTTTGTAATAACTAACAAGTTTTATCTTCTTTTATAAATTGTTAATAAAGGTCCGATTTTCACCCAATTTTTACCCGATATAATTGTGGTCTGAATATGTATAAATTTCATCGAATCTAAGATCAGATTATGATTTAAAAATTAGGTCCAGTATATATTTAGGAACAGATAATAAGCCCATAGCACTCAGGGGTAGAAAGTGATATCACATAATTTTTTTTGGCAACAACTAATTCATGCATACACTGAAATATACAACTCTAAAATAAAATAAATGAAAAATAATTAAAAAGAGTTGAGAGAAATTAAAATTTACATCATCAGCTTCAAAATACATATTTATAAGTTATATCTATATCTACATTTTGAGAACGAAGAAAAAGGAAAATTCTAATGTCAATCTTCTACCGTTCTACGAACAAGCAGTGCTGGTCAATGAACTACTGGTCAAAAGTAAGCAGTGGTGTTATAAGCGGGCTAGATCAGAAAGCAAGTTAAATAGTAAAATAATCAAAGAGCTCAAAATATCTTCATGCCAACGACGTCGTTAAAATTAGCGTCCCAACATCAAACGCTGCCTCAATCTCCACCGTCACGCCAACCACTTCAGTGGTGGTCCTCTGCCACCCTCCGCCGCTCACAAATCGAAGCGTTCGAGGCTTCCTAACCAATAAAAGAAACGAAACACACGAAAAAAAAGAAGAGAGAAAGAAATCATCGTTGTTCGCCCAAATTTCAAAGGAGTGCTGATAAATCAAAACTTCTAAACAATTTTCACTTAACAGTTACCAAAGTTTAAAAATATCTATCGCATTTTTTCTTAAGAAATTATTTAATCTAATGCATTCTTCGTACATAACAAACCTGAAGGTCACGATCCGAAGCGTCGACGTCACGCCGTCGTTTCAACGACGTCGCCAGGTCAAAACCATCTCCAGCGCCGAACCCGGACTCTTCGCTGCCGGCGGAACTCGACGGCGGAGGCGGCGGGGTGGTGGAAGAGCACCAAGGCACAACCTGATTTTCTCCGTCCACATCTTCGAAACCGTCGTCGTCGTCGTCGTCTTCGATTTCTGTCTCGTCGTTATTTTCCCCTTCGCTCTCTTCTTCTTTTGGTTTTTCTTGTTCTCCCTTGGAACAACTGTGGCAGAGGGAAACGGCGTTAAGGAGTGCGGCGCCGGTGGCTTTCCACGGCGTAAGTGAGTAACAGTCGCGGCAGAGGAGCGTCCTGGAGTGCTTAGCCACAAGGAAGTTAGCACCGTGAACATTAGCGTCGCAGGTCCAGCATAAGCTAGCCTGGTCCGACTCGCAGAAAGTCCTAGCCCTAACCTTGCACAGTTCGCACTTCTTCATCATATCCACCTTCTTGAATCTCAAATTAGAAAAATATCTTACTCTTTTTGTTCTCAGTGTATTGTTTTCACTTTTCTTTGAAGGGTGAAGGAGGAAGAAGGAGAAAGACGGAAAGTTGTAAGTTACGATGTCTGATCTTTTATAAAAGAGTAAATCAATTAATTAATCCCTGATTTTGCGTAGCAGCCCCAAAAACTAGTGAACCACCCTTCTGTTCTCTCTACTGTTTGATCTGATTTAGATATTTCTTTTGTCTTCACTGTCACTTCAAATAAATGTAAATAAAATTGAAAAAATAATGTTGTGAGTAACTTGACTAATAAGAATTAGCAATATTAATCGGAATGTTTTTCGGTTTCCGCCATTTGTTTTTCTTTCTGCGATTCTACCTATTTTTGACTGGGGTTAACACTTAACAGGTTATTAGGAATAAGACACTCTAATCTATTTATCCTTTAGGTATTTTAGGCATTTGAATTTTCTAAATTTTGAATTTTATTTTAAAGAATAAAATTTGATCTTTCACTTCTTATATTTTTTCTTAATTCTATTGATAAAATAAATGATGAAAGATCAAATTTTACTCTTTAAAAATAAAATTTAAAATATTAGAGTTAATAGTCAAAATCGTCTTCGAAAGATACTTCGATCTCCATTTTAGTTCTCGAAAAATAAAATTAATCAAATTCATCCCCAAATGATTATTTTTTAATCACGTTCATCCTTCCGTTAATTTCTTGATACTGCAGTTAACATAGAACGTGAAGTAACAGCACAGCAAAATAAACGGTGTCGTTCTGCATTCTTCTCCGAAGTTCCATCGCTCTCTCAATCACCTTCTCCTTTTTCCACTTACACATGCATTGGGGATAAAGGTTAAGCCAGGAGCTGGGTTTCGTGACCCAATCGCCTTCTTCTTTTTCTGTTTTTGTTGTGTTCAAACCCCATCTTCCATCTACCTCCATGAAACAAAAAATAATCCACACTAAAATAAATCTTCCCATTCAAAATTTAAATTAATTTCTCTCATGAAAATAATGAAACTAAAAATCACAACAGAACAAAAGCAAAACTACCAACTTTAAATTAGAAACTAACATAGATTTGCATTTGAGAAAAATAACAATAAATTCCACAAATAAAACAGAAAGATTAAGAGAAAAAGGTGATTTACCATAAAAAATCTTAATTGATCAAGAACCCTCATTGTCCTCTTGACAACCCACGGTAGAAAGACCCGCATGAGAAAATACGGCTATATAGTAGCTCATGTCACAGTAACCACAGTTGCCATCATTATTAGAACCTATGCCACCGCTACCGTCTCCGTTTACCTAACTCGCACCCAAATCACAAAAGGGTCGCCGGAAGCCCTCCAAATTAAGGATTTTGAACACCGCAAGATCACGCAGCACCACCACAATACACTATCTCAGACATAAGCATTTCACGCCGAAAAAAGAAAGAAAAAAGAAAGAGATTTTTGGAGCGAAACAGAAGAATGACTGTTATGAAAGGTGGTAATGGGAAGAAACGTGGTTAAATATCTCATTCTGGACATCAAACAGCGTCGTTTCAATCCTTGGAGTGAAAAAGAACAAAACTACGTCGTTTTAGAATGCTTTACGCTGTCAATTAACGTTTAACGTCAGCAAACGTTAGTCACAGTTGACGGAAGGACGAATTCCATCAAAGCAATTATCATTCAGGGACTAATTTGATTAATTTTATCTTTTAGAGACTAAAATAGAGATCAGATAATCTTTAAAAGACGATTTTGACTATTAACTCTAACTTATTAAAAAGAGACCAAAAAACTCTTTTTATTTACTTTTAAAGAAAATGTAAATATTCTTATTTTTAGCTTTGATAAATACTATCCTTTTAAATTTAATAAACATCTAAATTTAATTAACTTTAATTTTTTAATTTTAAATAATTTAAAACCAAAAACAAAAAAATCAAATCTGAAAAAAAAAATATATCTACTCTTCATCTTTTTCTCCTTCCAAGTTCCAACCCTAAAGACGCAACAATGTTCGATGAAAGATTCCAATTTCAATTACAGATAGAAGGTGCAAATGAAATAGATTTAATTATTTGTTGGTCCTATAGTTTCGTAAAATTTTCAATTAGATCTTTATACTTTTTTTCTTTTTAATTGGGTCCCTGCACCAAATTTTTTTTTTCAATTAAGTCTCTTTTAGTAGTAATTGGCTTAATTTTATAGGGACCTAACTAAAAAAAAAAAGAATTAATACAGGGACCTAAATAAAAGAAAAAAAAAAGTATAGGGACCCAATTAAAAAAAATTTGGTGCAAGGACTCAATTAAAAGAAAAAAAAGTATAGGGACCTAATCGAAAATTTTGTGAAACTATAGGAACCAGTAGAGTAATTAAACCAATAAAATAATATGCTAACAAGTAAGCTAAGTTCTTTCACATTGTTAAACAGATATAGCAGACTGTTTCTCTTGATTTTTTTGCTCTTAATTTATCTACAAGTTAAAGGGACGTACAAATTAGAATAGTTGCAATGAGATGTAGAGAAGGAATTCGAAATAAATTTAGTAAAGTTGATAGAAATTTGGATGGGGAGACAGAGCAAAAATAAGTGAGCAACAGAAACACGAATGACTGAATATGAGCTGGGAATATGTAGCGCTACTTGTATTGTTCTCTTGCCGTCGTTGGTTGACTCCTCACAATAAGGGAGAAGATGAAGATTGTATTTTTGTTTTTTCCTAATCAGATTATTCTAGTTTTTTTGCAGATTGTTCTTAAATAAATAAAATAAATATTTTATTTACAGATATAGATAATTTGAAACATTTTTATTAATTTGCATTCTATTATTTATCTCGTTTACAGTAAACAAAATAAGTGTGTGTATATATCTCGTTTACACTGTAAACGAGATAAGATACGTTTGCAATTTCACGTATTACATTTTCATATTTAGAGACTTTGACTTTAACAACTCCTTAATTACTACATTCGTGGAGCGTTGGTGTCCGAAGACACACACTTTTCACCTGTCTTGAGGTGAATGCACCATCACTCTGTAGGACGTTACGTACCACCTTGAGTTATGCACTAACGAAGAGCTAGTGGGTGGGTACTTGCATAATTTTTACACATGGTACCAGCACCTGACCTGGGAATGGGTAGAGGAGCTCCTTGGTGTCGATCTCCTCATGCTCAGCAGCAGTGGGCGCAGAGAAAGGAATCATTCTCGATCAAGCTGACGTGGCTGAGGGACCGAATACGGCATATGCCAACTACTACAGATGCAGCCACTCTCTGACAGTACACTAAGTGTTACATTCTGTTGCTGATCGGGAGTTACCTGATGACAGACAATTCAACTAATCAGGTCCATATTAGGTGGTTGTCCTTAGTAGTGGACTTTGCAAGGTGCTGCAATTTGTCTTGGAGATCCGCTATACTTGCCTGGACATACCACTCTTTATGCTCTGCAGCACATCGATCTACCATAGACATTGTTGGATGTACTCCTCTACTGGTCTCATGACTTTACTATGGATTTTCTCAGTGATGTCTACCCGAGAGACAAACTCTGATGTTTCTATTGGTCGTGAGGTAACTATTTTCATATACAGTTATTGTAGTTTTCATATATGTAATTTGAAAGTTTATTGCATAATTTGAGAGATTGTTATTGTTGCATATGTCCATAGGTTGGTAGGTATATCCCAGCAGAGTAGGGACTAGTTTGACCAGCGAGTCCTCCGATATTGCCTTTTGTTAGATCGATTACAATTGGATGAGGTACGTGAAAGTATTTTAGTTAGTTGTCGCTAATTGAGTAGTTTTCCTATGTAATGAACTGAACTTGATGATTATATTACACTGTATTTTGCAGTTTCTATGGACGTCGTACGACGACCCAGCTTTGCAAACCATCAGTGTGGACTGGTTGAAAGAGGAGGCAGAATAGGGGACATGAATGAGTGTTGTTCCCTTTGTTTGCTTCAATATTGTTGAGTTTCACCATATTGACCGGATGAAATGCCAGTTCATTAGCGAGCAGCCGGTGCTTGGAGACCCAGTCAATGTCGATCGGTTTCTGACCACCACAGGACGGGGCGAGGACGTCTGGTGGCCCACTCGAGATTAGCAGTGGTATGATAGATGTAGGTTTCGATTTGAGGAAGGCCACAGAATCTCTATTCAGCCATTCACTAACTATCGACTTACGCATGAGTACTAAGACAGGTTCTAGCTTGCTTGCCACGTTAGACATTTGTTCAACCAGGACGTGCTTGATGATCCCAAGCTTTATACTCTTTTGGATGATGTGCAGTCTACTGCCAGTCAGTCACAGAAAAGATATTACTGTTATTGGCTTGTGCCACTCCAATTAGTAGCACACCATCATAGTTGCCATACAGATGCGTGGCATCGACAGAAACAAAAGGATTGTAATGCTTGAAAGCCTCCATATAGGTAGAAAAAGCCCAGAATACCTTATTAAATTAGCTACAGTCGCGTACCACTAAGTGTCATTCATAGTACGGTACGGCCTTGAAATCACATACTGTTCTGGGACAACTAATCTGCAATACTTGGAGGAACCTTGACACCTTATTATATAACTCCTTCGAATCACCGTATATATATATATATATGCAATTGCCTTTTACTTTGCCATACAGACCTTTCTGTATGAGGGTTTGAAGTGATAGCTTTGCCTAACTGCACCTTGCAGAACAAGAATAATGGCTGATGGGCTGGACTGTATGAGGGACAGGATGACACTACAAATGAGGTTGTTGTCCAACTATCGATGGTCATGGGATATGGTGGGGGCTGCACAAGTATACACACCTCCAAATTTACGTACCACTCTAGCGAAATAAAATATATAAGGTAGGCATTTATAACAAAAATAATCATGATTAATAAGAATATACACCACAATTAAAAACTTGATCTCACCAATATCTGAGATTCTGTTGGAGGCAATACGGAGACTCCAAGGATATCCTAATGCAAATTGTATGCAATGCACATGGTATTTTAATCGATCCGACTCCACGACTCGGCACTCAACACTTCTGCGAATACTGTAATTCTTCACACCTTGCGTTATTGCCTCTCTGCTCCTGAATCTATGGCCAATCCTAAACTCCACACCACCATCTATGTTGTAATCATCTCTACCCATGTTGAAAAATAGAGTGTTCTCGTGCATCACATCCAGATCCAATGTATGATAGTGACTGGGTACAGCTGATAAGGCCAGAATTGGTTGCGGAACAGGCAGAAGATACTGAACTAATGCATCGACTAGAGTTTCTAGTACAAACTCCTCCTCATCATTGAAGAACCACTATCGTTGCTATCGGCAACATACTCCTCATCGGATTGCTCATCGTTTATGTCCATGTCTACTATTAGATTAGCACAGTGCAGCTATGGTGATGCAGAAGTTGGTTATCCTGGACAAAATTTGAGTGGCCAAATCCACCGCCACTAACATTATCAACCTCCGTAGAAAGCTCCATCACTTATTCTGCCATGATTTTCTCATGGATGTCAAACATGAGGCGCACATGCTCATCGCCATAGAGTCAAAACAGACGATATCAAAAAACTCCATTTTTTTTATCAATGCTAGCAACCTATACCTAACTCTTCTAACCTTTTTTGTTCCACTGGCACTAATGATCTTCAATATTAAACTCTTTAACTCACATAAAGAATTTACTCTACGAGTGCACAACAGAATAGGATTATTACACTCAAATATCATCCCAGTGTTACTGTTTCTCATATGACAATTAGGATACACACTTATAACCACATATCTACTATCACTAGACATTTTTGCCTAATATTTGGAAGAAAAACTAACAGTGGGACATCGTTTGGGTTACCAATCTTGGCGAGGTTAACAACTCTACTATCATAAAAATAGCCAAGAACCCACTTTTGTTGGCTAAGCCGAGGATGCACCTCTTTCTCTCAAAGAATTTAGAGAAAAAATAAGCACATAACTTATTTAATATATACCTCTTACATACGCATATTTATACTAGTAGGGGAGGAGGGAGGGAAACCTTTATGACTTGGACGATGTGGGACTAACTCATAATACAATATAATAATATATGCTAAACTAGACTACTTTAATTAACAACACAAATATAAAATATATGCTCCTGCATCAAAAATGGAAGAAAAGAAAAAGTGAAATGTTTGTGCAGAATACAAATGGTTGTAGATCTTTTTTATATCTAATCAAAATTTGTATCTCATTTATAGTGAAAACGTATAACTTTTCATTTATCTCGTTTACAGTGTAAATGAAATAAGTGTGTGTATATCTCGTCTACACTATAAATGAGATACGTGTTGAACGTTCTCTTCTATATATCACATGTGCAAACGTAATACGTAAAATTGCAAATGTGTCTTATCTCATTTATAGTGTAAGTGCGATATACACATTATTTTGTTTATACTGTCAACGAGATAAATAATGCAATACAAATCGATAAAAACGCTTCAAATTACTTATATCCGTAAATAAAACATTTATTTTATTTATTAAAATTTTTTTTTGTTCTAAATGATTGAAATTTAAAAATTTAAAAATTTAAATTAATTGAATTTCGATATTTGTTAAAATTAGAAAGATATAGCGTTGGTCGAACAAAATAATGATGTTTAATTTTTTTTAAAGTACATAAAAAGATTTTTTTTGTCTCTTCTTTTTAATAAATTGTCAAGGTATTTTAGTAAAAATAATATTATAATATCAATTTTCTTTTTAAAAGGTTAAATATTGAC
>NC_029787.2:19283106-19283629 GCF_000816755.2 Arachis ipaensis
CTATTAGTTAAAATTATTAATATGATTATTTCTTTTATTGGATTTTTAATTTTATTCATAATTTATACTTTTTTAAGATTAATATACGTGGTTTAGAGTATGTTTTTTAACTATGACCAAATAAACTTTAGAAAAAATTAATTTTTGTCATCTTTACATGAGTAGTATTCTTTTTATTTAGAGAAATGCTAGATAGCCATGAAAATTTATTATTTTTGTCCATTAGTTAGTCATCAATATCTAAAAGTATGGGATAAAGTATGTTATTAGATTACTTGACTAAAACAATTAGACTAAAATAATTAAGTTAATGGCTAAATAATAATAAAAAAATTAAATTTTGATGGTCTCGTAATATTTCTCTTTTATTTATCTTTTTGAGTTAATGCTCAAAACGGCTCCTGAAATTTGACCTTCGACTCAATTTAAAACTTTAATTTCCAATTAACCTAAGTTGTATTTTGAAATTTTAAGGTGTGATTTAAGTTGGTCCCTCCATCCATTTCTGTCACTAAAAAATAAC
>NC_029787.2:19283661-19314042 GCF_000816755.2 Arachis ipaensis
ATCTTGCCTCTCTCCTCAGTCTCGCCTCCTTCTCACTCTCTCACACAGTCACACTCACAAATCTGCCACCGCCCACTGCACTGTTGGTTCTACATTGGCGTCTCCTTTGCGTCTCATCCTGGCTCCTGTGCATCTCCAGCACTGCGTCGTCGCCTCCGTCCGTGGCTTGCCTTTATTGTGTTGTTGCGTCTCCTTGCTCCTGTTTCGCTGTGTGTTTCTCATCGTCGTCGCCACGTCCTCATCTGGTGGGAACTCGCATCGCTGCTGCCTCCCTCTTGCCAGTCTTTGTATTGCCGTGCTTGATTTCTGTCTTCTCCCCCACGTTTTGCCTTCATATTATCAGGTAAGTTTTTAATTTTTTTAAGTTATTTGGTTATTGAATTATAATATGTTAATTTGTTAGTTGTTTTTATATGATTATGGTGAATTGAACTTTGTTTTTTTCAAGAGGATTTGCTCTTCTTTTTTGGTATTTTAATTTCCTTGCCAGACAACAAAAAAAATGTTGAGGAAGATAAAGAAGAAGGTTATTTGAAGTTTGTATAACGAGGTGAGAGACAGAGAGATGAGAATTTACCGATCAAATTGAGGAGGAGGAAGAAAAAGAGAAGATTCAATTGACAGTTTGTGTAATGAAGGAATAGTAAAACGACGTACTTTAGACGCGAACAGCAAAACCATGTCGTTTAATCATACCACATTTTTCTTCAGTGACAAAAATAGATGGAGAGACCAATTTGAGCCACGTTCTAAAATTTTAAAATCCAATTTAAATTAATTAAAAATTAGACAACTAAATTAAATCCAAGTCAAATTTTAGAGATTATTTTAAATATTAATTCTATTTTTTTATAGGCTAAAGACTTTTAAGCTTGATTGTTAGACAGAAAATGAAAAACTCAACCAACACTCTATTCTAATTGGTTTTTACAATAACATACTGCCATTTGCAAGACAACTATTGTACTTGATCCAAATCAGTTGGGAGGATTTGGACAGTGTCAAACGGCTCTTCCTAATTCTGGAAAACTATGCCTTTGAGATTTATTATTATTATTTTGTGCTTTAACTCTGTCAATCTTTAATAAAATAGAAAGAATACTAGCTAAATTATTCTTTTCTTTAGTAAGTTTTTACTTTAATAAAATGTATAAAACAAAAAATCAAGATATATTGCTCCGTTAGAATTGAATGTATTCTTTTATATGTTGTATAAAACTAAATTCTACATTAACCATATACCAAACAATGTATATGTATGAAATTATAATATAATATTAATTTTGTATATTGTATCACCTAAGGCAACATGTCAAATACAAAATTCCGGTCAGTAATTTTCATTCTAGTCACTAATTCGTTATTAGAAAGAACAACTTTCGGTCGAATATAAAACAGTAGATGGAAAAGTTAAAAGTGAAGGAGCAAAGAAGTGATATCCGAGGCGACAAGAGAAGAAGGCGTGGCTTAGATTTGATAATTGTGTAATGAGAACAAAGGACGGCGTGGACTGTGGAGGGGCAGAGAGAAGAGTAACCATGAAACAACCAAAGTACTAAACAGCCTGTAACCAAAAGCAAAGCGAATGGACGAGGATGTATTCGTACGGGATTCGTGGTGTCAGACTATGCCAGGTGGCAGGAGTGAGGATCCTTCTTCAGGGAACATAAATCCTTTTTCTGTGGTCTATCAATAGTGCTAGGGATGACATTATGACATCATCATCCAATGCCTTCTCTGGAGTGGATTCGATCTGGGGGAAATTATCCATTCTGGCACAGGATGGGTTCTTCTGTGACACATTTGTTATGCGACGAGATGGGGTTAAGCCGGAAACATTGTGCATCTTTCGGCTAATTTTTTTAAAACTAATTATTTAAAGAAAAAGTATAAAGGACGGCTAAATTATAATCAACTTCAGCCAATTTTTAAAATTTTAAAAATTTTAAAATTTCAAACAATGTGTGTCTAATATTTGTGCTAAGCACCTTCGTCTTCTTCTTTCTCTTCCAATTCTTCCTCTTTTAATTCTTTTCTCTTTTTTTTTCTTCTTTTCTTCTACTTCGCCAAATTTTTTGACACATACGTAAGGTCGCACCACAACTTCTTTTCACTGCCTGCACGCCCATCACGAACGAAGCAATGTTGCACCACAACTTCCTTCTGCCAACCATCGTTGCTCTTTTCATCGCGACGTGCAGTGCCATCGGCCATCGCGACTCCCCTACTTACGACGCATCAACTTTGACCACTGTGACTCCCTTCTCGTGTTGTCCAGCCCGGCCGAACGCTGTCGCTCCCTCCGTCGCGACGTGCAGCGCCTCCAACCACTGCAACTCCCACCCTTGTGTCGTGCAGCCCAGCCGACCACTGCGGCTCCCTCCTCATGTCGCGCAGCCTCGTTGAATGTCGCATCTCCCTCCGTTGCAACGCGTAGAACCCTCCCTCCTCCGCCCCGTCAGACCACATAGCTCTCCCTCCCTTGCCGCAGCAGAGCGCCTCCGACCACTACGTGTAATACCCTTACTATCAGAATGTCACGCTTCCGGCTGCGCTACTCTGATAGCGAGGATATTACGATGACTTCTATATACCTAATAATAAAATATGAGCTTTTAACTTGAAACTGTATCGCTGTTTTCTTGAAAATTTTTTTTATCTTTTTACAAACATGCATATATAAACAAATTCAAGGGAAAAGCAAAAAGAAATTAATACAAAACGAAAGAGATTTACATTAACTTCACTTTTGAACACATTAAGAGAAAAGCAAAAAGTCTCAACATACAGAATATATATATATATATAGTTTCAAATACCAGGATATTCATATGATATAAATATGAGGGGGAAATAAATGTGATTCTAAACAGAAGCTACAAGGTAGGCTTGATGTAAAAGATTGCATGATTTAAACATACGATGATCGTGTAATGTGGCAAAAGGTTACAAAACAGGTTGGTATTAAAACGACGGGGATAACGTTCACACACTGATCTAGTACCAACTTCAGAACTTTGACATGACGTATCTTCACCATTCTCAACCGTGCTTTATTGGACAACTCATCCGAGGGTTCTCAACCTCATCCATTACTTCGCAAACCCACTACCGGTCACAAGTCTAACATCAACAAAACTCTTTCGCATGAATCAAAGCTCCAAAACTTCCTATGACGTCGCCCACTTACAAACTTTACCTTTCGCATCCACGAACCGCATCCTAAAGAACTAACGTTGTTGAGTTTGAAAAACTAATCCATGTGATGAACAAACATTATAATTGTTGGTTTAACTTATTTGGTTTAGTGTGCAGGAAAAACAAATAAAACATCTTGACCCAAGGAATAAATAATCAAGCCCACACACTGTGGTCCATCATAACTAAGCCAAGCCCTATCACAAGTCCATGAACTAAATATGAGGAAATAAAGAAATGAGCCCAAAATCCTTAAAGCCTCATATGGTTACCTACTCCCATACCTCAAGAAACTTGAATCCCAAGTTCAATTCACTTTATTCCTACTTAGCTTCCACCGAAAGCTAAAAGTTCTCTCTTCTCTCTCCTTTCTCTTCCATTTCGGTCACGTCTTCCAACAAGGAAGAAAGAAAGAAAAGAAAAGTGCAGTAGCTATGATGGTTTGAAGAACAAAAAGCTTGTTTCCAAATTCAAGCAAGAAGAAAGGGCTACAACTTAGAAGCTAGTCACTCTTCGGTCAGAACACATCAAAAAGTTTCTTTCTCCTTTTGTGCTTCACCAAGGAACCAAGGAGAAATCTGCCAAGTACTAAGAACAGAACAAGCAACAATGAAGAAAACAAAGTCAACTATGGTCAGAAGCTCATCAATGCTCAGAAATAAAACTTGGAGCCAAAGCAAGGCTCCCCGATCAATCTGCGAAGGAAAGAAGACAGCATAGACCTTGAGCTAGCTTTAACCTTGGAAGCTTCACTCTTCTATAATAAGGGTGAACGGCCAAGGGTTGAAAGCAAGAGAGTAAGAAATAAGCACATAGTTCGGTTCTCATAGCTTCCTAAGCTTTTGAGTTCTTCTCCTTCATGGTTCTTATTTAGTATTTTCTTTTTCTCAGTTTAATATATCTGAGTCTCATTGAAAAAGAAAACATGGTGAGATTTGTAAGAAAAAGCCAATGAGAGGTAAAAGGCAGTGAGTTAGGTTTGGAGAAAAAGCCATAAGATGTTTAAGAATTTTCTTTGTACATCTTTCTGTTTTGAGTCATGATCTTGAGGGGATTCCCTTGCAAGTTGGGTTAGCACTTTGTTGTTGAAAGCTAGATTGAGGTCTAGTCAAATTTAGATTGGGTTAGAATCTGGATTTGTCCCAGATAGGATTGCGTTGATCCTAGGGAAACAGTGGTGTATGTAATGTGTTGAAAAAGTTAGTGAAATTCAATCATAATTGTGATAGAAACTGGATGTAGGCTACATTACACTAGGTAGCTGAAGCAGGATACATCTGTGTGTCACTTCTTTTTCTCTACTTCACTTCTGGTTCTATTACTCATGAGACAAAAACAAAGTGTCTCTTAACTCGATACGAGACAAAAGCAAAAATATCTCCTAAATTTCTTTGAAAAAGCAAAAAGTAATATTCACAAGAAAAGGAGGCTAAGATTCAACTCCGCTTTTCTTAGTCACTGATAACCATCAATTGGTATCAGAGCTTGGTCTCAAAGAGATCAAGCTTAGCATCTTGGAGGAAGATCTTGATGGCAAACAATAATGGTTCTAATATGGTGGCCTATACTCTGACAGAAGAGCAATCCAACAACAGACCTCTGTTCTTCAATGGAAAGAATTACAGCTATTGAAAGGAGAAAATAAAGATCTTTGTTCAATCAGTAGATTACAACATTTGAAAGATCATCCTGAATGGTCCCCAAGTTCTAATCAAAACAGGAGCAGATGGTGTAGTCATTCCTAAAACTGAGACCGAATGGAATAATGAAGATAAAAAGAAAATAGAGCTCAATGCCAAAGCTGTCATCATGCTTAACTGTACTATCAGCTTTGAGAAATACCGAAAGGTATCAAGATGCAAAACAACAAAGAAAATCTGGAACAAGCTCCAAGTCACCTATGAAGGGACTACCCAAATCAAGAGAACCAGAATAGACATGCTGAGCAAAGAGTACACAATGTTCTCTATGAAGGAAGGAGAATCTATTGACAAAATGTTTGAAAGATTCAACGTCATCATCAATGGCTTAGATGCTCTGGGGATTACTCATCCTGAAACTGTGTTAGTGAGAAAAGTTCTGAGATGTCTCACTAAAGAGTGGGAAACTAGGGCTATTGTTATAGTTGAGAGTAGTGGCATTGATCAAATGACATATGATGATCTGAGGGGAAATTTACTTGCTTTTGAAACCACTTACTTGAAAAATGACACAAAAAGGAAAGAAATTACTCTCAAATCATTCAATAAGTCCCTGGATGATGAATCCAATGATAATTTATCTTATGACAAGTTTGTTCTGTTTGCTAAGAAATTTAGGAAAATGATGAAGATTAAAGAAAGAAGCAAGGGAGGCAGCTTAGGAAGACCAAAAAGGGACTTAAGCAAGATCATCTGCCACAACTACAAAGAGGCTGGACACTACAAGTTTGACTGTCCAAAGTTGAAGAAAGAAGAAAAGACCAAGAAAGAAAAGAAGTAGGGACTCATGGCCTCTTGGGAAGATCTGGAAAATGATTCAGACGAAGAGGAAGAATTAGAGAACAAATCTAAAACCTGTCTCATGGCCGATCAAAGTCATCAAACTGATGAGGCAATTTTCATTGAACCTTCTACTGAAGACCTTCATCTTATGATCGATAATCTCACTGAGAAACTATGATACTTCTTAAATGAAAATCATGAACTTGAATCTCAAAATGACATCCTAAAGGTAGAAAACATTTTTCTCAAAGATAAATTAAGGGAAGTCGAAAGTGCTATTGATCTTGTTGAAGAAAACAAACGGCTAAAGGCTGAACTTAAGGGCTGTGAGAAATAACATTCTGTGATTGCATACTTGAACTGTTTTACAGAAAATGAAAGGTTGCACAAAGAGGTAAAAAGCTTAAAAGAAGATCTGGCCAGCTTTGCTCAAAGTTATGAAAATTTAAATAAACTATCAGCTAGTCAAAAACCTCTTTATGAAAAGGCTGGATTGGGTTTTCAAAAAAATCTAAAACTACTTTTGAAATATCACTTTTTACAAATATGGCTTCTACTTCAGATGACATAAAGTTTCAAAACCCAACTAATTAAAAAAAGGGATAAGTATTATTTTGGTCCCTCACATTGAGGGTCAGAATTGAAACCGTCCCTGGTGTATATTTTGATTTAAAATATCCTTAAAGTCATTTTTGAATTTAAAATCGTCCTTTATAATATTTTCGGACGTAAATGCCCTTGCATCTTTATGAGGCAGTTATGACCACCGAAAACAATTATATATATATATAGAAAATTAAAATTAATGGAAAAGTTTAATAAGTATACATTGAATTGAAAGGAAGAAAGGGTAAAGCAGCGTGGAAGCCACTGTTGCAAAGTTCACCGTCGAGGACCTGCTGGAGGGAGAACGCCATGGCTGCACAAAGCTCAACCTCGTCTCAAAGCAGGGCTTCATCACATGGTAGGCTGCTACTTTGTTCCCATGGTGAGAAGCCGGTGTTGTGAATCTCAGGGACCAAGGAAAACCCAGGTCGTAGATTTTAGGGTTGTGTCTACTTTGAGATTTGTTTTTTTACTTTTCCTCTAAATTGGGTCTTTTGAGTGATGGAATGGATGGTGATCTCGGTGGGTATGTGCAGGTGCAACAAGGCTGCAATTTTTTTCGTTGGGCAGATCCAGAGACAGAAGTGGAACATTCAGACATTGCTAGAATAAGGAAGAAGCTTTCGATGATGAAATCAAGAACCAAAGCGGCAGAGTGGAAGCTGAAGGTCGTTGCAGTGTTAGGATTTTTTGGGTGGGTTGGGTTTGTATGTTTGCTGTTGCAGAGTTGGTCTAAAGCAACGCAACAGTGTCTAATTCCATTGAACCTGGTATGAAACATGTGTAGGTGTATTCTGCTGTTGTTATTGTTGGTGAATTGAGCTAGGGTTTATCTATTAAGGGGGGTTCCTGATTGTGTTATGTTGAATCTATTTCAACATGTATATATGACTGTTTTGTAAGCATGGTTGGATAATGAAATGAGAGTGAAACTTTTTCTTGGCAAAAACATGAGTTCCATTACTGAACAATAACATAACAATATTGTTCCGGGGGTTACCTGAAACTGTAGGTCGATCTCGGATGAGATCTTCTGTGCTTGGTCGGAGATGACTTGTCCGGCTGGTGGGTGGCGACCGGAGCTGTCGTGTCCAACTTGTGGGACTAGCTGCACTGCTGATCCTTCGTCACCGGAGGGTGGGGGTACCTGCAAGGGACTCCGATGCTTAAGTTAGCAAGGATAGTAGCAGGTTTTTATGTAGAATCAGAGTATGAGTTATACCTGGGTGCTCCAGTGTATTTATAATGGTGTGATAGTGACCCTTTTAGATAAGATAAGTTAGTTATCTTATCTTATCTTATCTTTGGGTGAAAGCTTATTTTCAAGGGAACCGCCCTTACCTCTGTAGGCTTAGGCTGCCTTTAGGTTTGGGTCGTGTCCCTCTATTTGGGCCCTTATTGGGCCTCTGTAGCGTTTTGGCCAAGCTCTTTGTGAAGAGGTCAGACATTGACCGAGCTCTTTGAGAAAAGGTCGGATAGTCTGACCTGAAGAGGTCGGTTGGCTTGTCGCTAAACATCCCGGGTCAGACATTCTCTTTGGAAGTCGTGCTCAAGCATCTGTCTGGCTTGTTTCTTCATTGCTTTGCAATCTTTGCAGATTTTCTAGAGGTTTGGTACTTCACAGTCCGTCCTCTTTTGAGTGATAGTGTGGGTTTTCTACCCTTGTCTTCTGGATCACGCCTTGCTTTAAGTTTGTGTTGACAACCCTCTGCTTTGGCGAAGTTATCCTTGCGGCTTGATATCCGGGCTCTTAGTGACTTGTCCGATGACTTTTTAGTGTTTCTTTGTATAGAACCTTTTTTAGTCTCGGATGACGTTCGTAGCCCTGTTTGAGATTGTGCCTTTTTTTAGCGGAGTTGTATCCTTTTAGCTAAGCACATTTGAGCCTTTAGCTGTTTTCCAACCTTTTGGCTTGTTCTTTTTTGAGATCGTTCTTGTGCCTCTTCTTAGCTGACGTCGACCTGTACGACTTTGTCCCTGCTTGAGTTCGGACCTTTCCGTGAGATCGTGCTTTCGGAGCTTTGATCTCTTTGGGGAAGTCGTGCTCAAGCATCCTGACTTTGGTCGATCTTAAGTAGTTTCTCCTTGTGCGAATTTGGTATTGCCCCTTTTTAGTTTGTTGAGAGGTCTTTTCAGCCTTCTTCCGACTTGTTTGTCTTCACTGCTCGGGCTTTTTAGTCATAATCCAACAACTTTTTAGGTAGTGTTCCGATGGGGAATCTTTTTATAGTTTGTTTGGATGACTTTTTAGCGCCGTCTTTGAGGCCGTGCTTTTTGCTTTTTAAGTAGTGTCTTTTTTCAAGACTTTGTACTTTTCAGCGAAGCACTTCTGGCTTTGGTCTTTTGAGCTTTCTTTGGCCTTTGTGAGATGTTTATAGAGTGTTGGCATTTTACTATCCGACCTCTTTTTGTTTTGTCCACTTTCTGCTTGGTCGAGGTGGTCCTTTGGGGCTAACTTGTCCGACAACTTTTTAGTGTTCTTTGGTAGAACCTTTTTAGTTGGTCTGAACAATTTCGATAGCCTTGTTGTGGAGCCGTGGCTTTTTGGGCAAAGCTATGTCCCTTTTAGCGCACGTTTTTCGTTGGTCCGATTTCTCTTGTCAATCCTTCTTTAGCTTTCGTTGGTCTGACTTCTCTTGTCGTTCCAAGTTGTAGCTTTCGTTGGTCCGACTTCTTCTTGTCGGTCCAATCTGTAGCTTTCGTTGGTCCGACTTCTTGTCGTCAGTCCAATCTGTAGCTTTAATTGGCTCGGTCTGACTTCTTCATGTCGGCCTCTTCTAAGTTATTTCTTAGTAATCCATTTTATTTGGACCTTTGTCAGATATCTTTTATGGTTTACTTTTTATAACTTTTGTCGGGCCGATTTCATTATGTCAGGCCCTTCTAAGTTACTTTTGTAATCCTCTTTCTTGGACCTTGCTCAGGTCTCTTTCAAGGATTACTTTTCTAACTTTATGTTTTGGGCCGACTTCATCATGTCGGGCCCTTCTAAGTTATTTCTAGCAATCTTCTTTTTTGGACCTTGCTCAGATCTCTTTCAGGGATTACTTTTGTAACTTTTGTGTTTTGGGCCGACTTCATCATGTCGGACCCTTCTAAGTTATTTTTGTAATCCTCTTTCTTGGACCTTACTCAGGTCTCTTTCAGGGATTACTTTTATAACTTTTTGGTTTTGGGCCGACTTTTTCATGTTGGACCCTTCTAAGTTATTTTTGTAATCCTCTTTCTTGGACTTTACTCAGGTCTCTTTCAGGGATTACTTTTATAACTTTTATGTTTTGGGCCGACTTCATCATGTCGTGCCCTTCTAAGTTATTTTTGTAATCCTCTTTCTTGGATCTTTGTTCAGGTCTCTTTCAGGGATTACTTTTATAACTTTTATGTTTTGGGCCGACTTCGTCGTGTCGTGCCCTTCTAAGTTATAGTAATCCTCTTTTATAGGGTTGGCCAGACCTCTTTCCAGGGTTTACTTATAACTTTGGTTGACTGGTCCGACTTCTTAACGTCGGCCAGTCTTTAAGTTATTATTTAGCAATCCATCATATCAAGACCTCGTCAGGTCCTTTCTCCGGATCACTTTCGATAACTTCTTGCATTATTCTGTTTTCATCTTTGTAGGAATTGGGTTCAATCCTCGTTTGGTCGACCTTTAGATGAATTTGGTTTTCATCTCTGTTGGTCTTTATCGTGATCGTGCAGTGAATTTGATTTTCACTTTCTGGCGATCTGTAGCTTTATAATCGGGCGATGAATTTTGCTTTCACTTTTTTGCCGACCTTGTCGAAATCGGGCGATGAATTCTGCTTTCATCTTTGCCGACTTTTATCGTGATCGGACGGTGAATTTGGTTTTCACCCCGCCGACCTTGTCGTGATCAGGCAGTAAAATTTTGCGCTCAGATTAATGCGTCTTGGTAGAGCAGTGAATTTGGTTTTCACTTTGTCGACCTTTGTCGAAATCAAATGATGAATTCGGTTTTCATCGCGGTCGGGTGGTGAAGTTGGTTTTCACCTTGCCGACTTTGTCGTGATCGGGCGGTGAATTTGGTTTTCACCTTGCCGACCTGCCGTAATCGGGTGTCTTGGTAGGAAACTTTTTAGGGAATCTGCAATCTTTTAAACAATAAAATGAGGATAAGAGTGTGTACATGTTAGTGCTTACCCTTCTAGGTCAGGCAATCTTTTTAGATCTCGGCCTGGCGCCCTTTTTAGATTGCAGGCATGCCATGACCTTGGTAGCTCTTGCCCTTCGAGTTCGGACAGTCTGTAGTAGCCCTTTCCAAGTACTTTTATGATTCGGTAGGGTCCTTTTCAGTTTGCTGTCAGCTTTCCTTCTCCAGGTCGAGTTGTTCCGATATCATTTCGGATTAGGATGAGGTCGTTGTTGGCAAAGCTTTGCTGTACTACCTTCTGATTGTATCTTGAGGCCATTCGACGTTTTAACGCCTCTTCCTTTGATCCGAGCTCTCTCTCGGACTTCTGGAAATAGGTTGAGTTCTTTCCTTTGGATTTGGGAGTTGACCTCTTCATTGTAGAGGATCATTCTGGGGGATCCTTTTTTGATCTCTACTGGGATCATTGCCTCCATTCCGTAAATTAATCGGAAGGATGATTCCCCCGTGGTGAAGTGTGGAGTTGTCCAATATGTCCATCGGACTTGTGGGAGCTCTTCAGCCCAAGCTCCCTTTGTGTCGTTTTAACCCAGCTAGTATGACTTTGTTGGCAGCTTCTGCTTGTCCACTGGCTTGTGGGTGTTCTTCGGATGTGAATTGGTGCTTTCTTTTCAAGTCAGCCACCAACTTCTTGAAACCTGTGTCCATGAATTAAGTGGCATCGTCTGTGGTGATGGAGTAAGGAACCCCAAACCTTGTAACAATGTTTCTGTACAAGAATTTCTGACTTTTTTGAGCAGTGGTATTAGCTAGGGGCTCTACCTCAATCCATTTTGTGAAGTAATCCACCCTTACAATGAAGAACTTGACTTGTCCCGATCCTTTGGAAAATAGTCCGAGGAGGTCGAGTCCCCTCTTTGCGAACGGCCAAGGTGATGTTACACTGATGAGCTCCTTTGGTGGGGTAATGTGGAAGTTGGCATGCTTTTTTATGTAAAGCTTTGACTTTGTATTTGGGTTTTTACTCTGTTGTTGCCTCCAAAGGGTGCCCCTGGACTTTTGTGTGAGTCCTGGGGTTTCCCTTTTACTGCTATATCTGACACCTGATGTTTTGCTGTTATTGTCCGAGTTGTTTCCTTATTTGCCCGAGTTGTTGGTACTGGCTAGTTTTGAAAGTACATTAGCTCGGGCATTCTGCTCCCGAGGTATGTGTCGGACCTCATATCCACCGAAATGTCCGAGCTGTTTTTTGTTTTTGTCCAGGGTCCCCTGAATTGTCCGAGCTATTCTCTGGTTTTGTCCAGGGTCCCGATTCTTCCAGCTAAGTTTGTTTTCTGTAAGATGCCTTTTATGGGCTGGTTGGTTCGAACTCTGATAGTGTGAGCTTGAAAATATGGGTGGAGTCGTTGAGAGGTGAGTATGAGGGCATATGCAAACTTTTTCTATCTTTTGATAGTTTAGTTCGGTCCCTTGTAGAGCTTTGCTGTAGACGGGTTGTTGCCCCCTTTTCGTCTTCTTTGACTAGTGCTGAGGCTATTGCCCGACTTCCCACTGCGAGGTATGATATGAGTTCTTCACTTTCCCTTGGTCGGGTAAGAATGGGTGGTTGCCCCAAGAATTTTTGAAATCTCGGAAGGCTTGTTCACACTCCGTTGTCCTTTTCAAACCTCTCTCCCTTCCTTAATATACCTCTTGGAGGTGTCTTTTGCAAGATGATTTAGAGATGCCTCCTCCTGCGAATCCTCCATTTATCATATGAACATGTCTCTCAGGGGTGTGAGGTGGACGTTCAACTCGTCTGACCTCTTCGGTGTGAGGTAGACGTTCAACTCGCCCGACCTCTTCGGTGTGAGGTGGATCTTCAACTCGCCCGACCTCTTTGGTGTGAGGTGGATGTTCCACTCGTCCGACCTCTTCGGTGTGAGGTGGATGTTCCACTCGTCCGACCTCTTTGGTGTGAGGTGGATGTTCCACTCGTCCGACCTCTTTTGTTTTTGATTAGGCGAGGTGGTGGGATCTTCTCAGTGTTGCATATTTCTCAGTAAACATCCACAAGAGACACCCGAAGAGGGGTGTAATTGTGGTATTTTATAGGCTTCTCACCGGGTTGATCTTCTTTTTTCTTGGACTCTTTATCCTTGTTCCGTGGTGGGTTAGGAGAATCCAGTTTTTGAGCTATCTCCCAATTGGGAGTTCTCCTCCATATTGATATATTTTTCCTCCCTTTGTTAGACTTCGTTTAGAGATGTTGGGTATTTCTTGGATATTAAGTGGTTGAAAGGTCCTTCTCTAAGGCCATTGATGAGTCCCATGCTGGCCGCTTCTGTTGGAAGACTTTGTATGTCAAGGCATGCTTTGTTGAATCTTTCCATGTAGCTGCGGAGACTTTTCCGATCTCCTTGCTTGATTCCTAATAAACTTGGGGCGTGCTTGGCTTTGTCCTTCTGGATGGAAAATAACGGATTGCATCTGAGGCCTCCGTGAGATACATCCTGCTTCTGAAATTGCTAAGATGATGGCTTGGATCCGATGTGCCGTCGTACGGAGTCATGTCGGGAGCTTTGAAGTCCTTTGGGACTTTAGCTTTCATGATCTCCTTGGTGAATGGATCTTTGTCCTTGTGGGAGTCGTCATCGTGACTGGGTTGAATGGTTTTGGCTTTGAGATCAGCCTCGAGCTTTAGGAGCTTGTCCTCTAGCTCTCGTCGTCACCTAGTTTCTCTCCGGAGGTTTCTCTCAGCTTCTTGTTCCAGCTGTTTAAGGCGATTCTGTTGCTTACGGATAACTTCCAAAATTTTTGTGTTTGGGGGTTGCTTATCTCCCCCGTTTTGAGGTGTGTCTTTGGAGGTGGCATCCGTGTCTTTGTTTAGCATTCTGTCCACCAAACCAAAGTTGTGATCGTTGTCGTGGTCATCCTCCATGGTGATGGGATGGCTTCCAGGTTCCCCGGCAACGGTGCCAATGTTTCGGGGGTTACCTGAAACTGTAGGTCGATCTCGGACGAGATCTTCTGTGCTTGGTCGGAGATGACTTGTCCGGCTGGTGGGTGGCGGCCGGAGCTGTCGTGTCCGACTTGTGGGACTAGATACACTGCTGATCCTTCATCACCGGAGGGTGGGGGTACCTGCAAGGGACTCCGATGCTTAAGTTAGCAAGGGTAGTAGCAGGTTTTTATGTAGAATCAGAGTATGAGTTATACCTGGGTGCTCCAGTGTATTTATAATGGTGTGATAGTGACCCTTTTAGATAAGATAAGTTAGTTATCTTATTTTATTTTATCTTATCTTTGGGTGAGGTCAGCTTATCTTCAAGGGAACCGCCCTTACTTCTATAGGCTTGGGCTGCCTTTGGGTTTGGGTCGTGTCTCTCTATTTGGGCCCTTATTGGGCCTCTGTAGCGTTTTGGCCGAGCTCTTTGTGAAGAGGTCGGACATTGACCGAGTTCTTTGAGAAGAGGTCGGATAGTCTGACCTGAAGAGGTCGGTCGGCTTGTCGCTAAACATCCCGGGTCGGACATCTTGACCCAGGGTATGAACAAATGTCATTAAAATGGTAAATGTCTAAATACATAATAAGCATAGTGTTTGACATTACCAGAACCTTAAACGAAACTTACTTAAAATAAACTAACCATTAAAAGGATTGGCTGGGAACAAGCCAATAATTCAGTACGACAGTCAGTAGCACAAAGGCAAAATATAAGCAACAAAAAGTAACAAACAAGTCCACACTGTTTAACCAGAATCTTAACACAAACTTAAAACAAAATAAACAAACATGCATGGTATAAAACTATGACAATTTGATGCTAAGTGTTGTCATTTCCCTAAAGCAATCCCCATTTTTTGGAGGCAACTTTGCCATTAACTTCAGTTTCCTGGGAGAAAAATAAGGTCCTCCAGTAAGGCTGACAAAGTAGTGCCAAGTGGGTTGGCTTGAAGCTATGACAAAGGATGGTTGAGATGCTGGAAGAGTTGTGGTGGTTGGCTGTGATGAGGATGTAGAAGGTGCTGAGATTTTTGGGCTTACAATCCTCTTGGGTGGTGGATCATGTTGGGCTGAAGATGTGGGCTTCGTGGTCCCCTTGGGCCTGCCTCTAGGCCTTTTTGGCTGTGTTACAGTGTTGGACTAGGCTGAAGTTGGTGGCTGTGTTGCTGAAGCAACTTTTCTCTTGACAGTGAGCTTAGGAGTGGGCTGTGTAGATACAATTTTCTTTCCTCCCTTAGCAGCTGGAGGCTGTGAGTTGTTGCTTCCCCTGGATTGCTTGCCTTTGCTTAGTTTCTTGGAATTTTGGGCCTATTAAACAGTTGCAATCAATAGATATGTACATAAGGCTTAATGAAAAATCTCAGACAAGCAATGTAAAAAATTAATCAACATACCTCATTCTCAATAGGTTTAGGCCATCTGCTTTTATTATGTCCAACAACACCACATATAGAGCAACTTTGTTTCTCCCCCTTCCTGGACATGTGAGTGCGGCTGCTCTGTTCTTCATCTTCAGCAGATGGTTTCCTTTTTTTGACTGCCATGTGACTAGCCCTTCTGGTGCACCAAATTACAATCACACTTTTGTAACTCCGCACAACTAAATAGCAAGTGCACTAGGTCGTCCAAGTAATACCTTACGTGAGTAAAGGTCGATCCCACGGAGATTGTCGGCTTGAAGCAAGCTATGGTTATCTTGTAACTCTTAGTCAGGATATCAATAATTCTCAGATTTAATTATAAAAAGTAAAAGAACATGAAATAAATACTTGTTATGCAGTAATGAAGAACAGGTTGAGGCTTTGGAGATGCTTTGTCTTCTGAATCTCTGCTTTCCTACTATCTTCTTCTTCATGCACGCAAGGCTCCTTCCATGGCAAGCTTTAAGTTGGGCATCATCGTTGTCAATGACTACTTCCCGTCCTCTCAGTGAAAATGTTCCAAATGCGCTGTCACCACACGGCTAATCATCTGTCGGTTCTTGATCATGTCGGAATAGGATCCATTGATCCTTTTGCGTCTGTCACTACGCCCAACACTCGCGAGTTTGAAGCTCGTCACAGTCATCCCTTTCCAGATCCTACTCAGAATACTACAGACAAAGTTTAGACGTTCCGGATCTCAGGAATGGCCGCCAATAATTCTAGCTTATACCACGAAGACTCTGATCTGAATCATGAGGCTAAGAGATATGCATTCAATCTAAAGGTAGAACGGAGGTGGTTGTCAGGCACGCGTTCATAGGTGAGAATGATGATGAGTGTCATGGATCATCACATTCATCAGGTTGAAGTGCGAATGAATATCTTAGAATAGAAGCAAGCGTGATAGAATGGAAAACAGTAGTAATTGCATTAATTCATGAAGAACAGCAGAGCTCCTCACCCCAACAATGGGGTTTAGAGACTCATGCCATGGAAGATACAATATGAAACATGTAGAATGTCAGGAGGTACAAGATGAATTACTAAAAGTAGTTTTTATAGTAAACTAGTGACCTAGGGTTACAGAAAATGAGTAAGCTAGGGTGTTTAGTGTAAAAATCCACTTTCGGGGCCCACTTGGTGTGTGCTTGGGCTGAGCATTGAAGCTTTCATGTGTAGAGACTTTTCTTGGAGTTAAACGCCAGCTATTGTGCCAGTTTGGGCGTTTAACTCCAGCTTTTATGCCAGTTCTGGCGTTAAACGCCAGAAATTTTAAGCTGACTTGGAACGCCGGTTTGGGCCATCAAATCTTAGACAAAGTATGAACTATTATATATTACTGGAAAGCCCAGGATGTCTACTTTCCAACGCAATTGAGAGCGCGCCAATTGGGCTTTTGTAGCTCCAGGAAATCTACTTCGAGTGCAGGGAGGTCAGAATCCAACAGCATCTGCAGTCCTTTTTCAGCCTCTGAATCAGATTTTTGCTCAGGTCCCTCATCAGCCAAAAAATATCTGAAATCACAGAAAAAAACACAAACTCGTAGTAAAGTCCAGAAAAGTGAATTTTAAATAAAAACTAATAAAAATATAATAAAAACTAACTAAAATATACTAAAAACATACTAAAAACAGTGCCAAAAAGCGTATAAATTATCCGCTCATCACAACATCAAACTTAAATTGTTGCTTGTCCCCAAGCAACTAAAAATCAAATAGGATAAAAAGAAGAGAATATACAATTAAGTCCAAAAACATCTATGAAGATCAGTCTTAATTAGATGAGCGGGGCTATTAGCTTTTTGCTTCTAAACAGTTTTGGCATCTCACTTTATCCTTTGAAGTTCAGAATGATTGGCTTCTATAGGAACTCAGAATCCAGATAGTGTTATTGATTCTCCTAGTTAAGTATGTTGATTCTTGAACACAACTACTTTATGAGTCTTAGCCGTGACCCTAAGCATTTTGTTTTCCAGTATTACCACCGGATACATAAATGCCACAGACACATAACTGGGTGAACCTTTTCAGATTGTGACTCAGCTTTGCTAGAGTCCCCAATTAGAGGTGTCCAGAGCTCTTAAGCACACTCTTTTTGCTTTGGACCACGACTTTAACTGCTCAGTCTCAAGTTTTCACTTGACACCTTCACGCCATAAGCACATGGTTAGGGATAGCTTGGTTTAGCCGCTTAGGCCAGGATTTTATTCCTGAGGGCCCTCCTATCCACTGATGCTCAAAGCCTTGGATCCTTTTTATTACCCTTGCCTTTTGGTTTAAAGGGCTATTGGCTTCTTCTGCTTGCTTTTTCTTTCTTTTTCTCTCTCTTTTTTTTTCCTCATATCATCCTTTTTTTTTTCTATTCACTGCTTTTTCTTGCTTCAAGAATCAATTTTTTATGATTTTTCAGATTATGAATAACATTTCTCCTTTTTCATTATTCTTTCAAGAGTCAACAATTTTAACATTCATGAACAACGAATTCAAAAATATGCACTATTCAAGCATTCATTCAGAAAACAAAAAGTATTGCCACCACATCAAAATAATTAATCTGTTTTAAAATTTGAAATTCATGTACTTCTTTTTCTTTTGCAATTAAAAACACTTTTTATTTAAGAAAGGTGATGGATTTATTTTCATAGCTTTAAGGTATAGACACTTAGACACTAGTGATCATGTAATAAGACACAAACATAAATAAACATAAAGCATAAAAATTCAAAAAACAGAAAATAAAGAACAAGGACATTAAAGAACGGGTCCACCTTAGTGATGGCGGCTTGTTCTTCCTCTTGAAGATCTTATGGAGTACTTGAGCTCCTCAATATCTCTTCCTTGCCTTTGTTGCTCCTTTCTCATAACTCTTTGGTCTTCTCTAATTTCATGGAGGATAATGGGTTGCTTTTGTTGAGGTCCATGAGTGGGCTCTCTTGTTTGCTCCATCCTCTTTCTAGTGATGGGCTTTTGAGATGAATCTCTCCATCTCTCATGACTCGGAGTTGGAAGCCACTACCTTATCTTTCCTCTTCCAAGAGGTTTCTCCGGCCTTAGGTGCCATAAATGGTTATAGAAAAATGAAAAGCAATGCTTTTACCACACCAAACTTAGAAGGTTTGCTCGTCCTCGAGCAAAAGATGTGTGAAAATGAAGGGGCGAAGATGGCTTTATATAGGAGTGGGGAGAGGGTAAGGTTTGGTCATGTATGGATGGGTTTGTGATGGATGGATGTGGATTGGTGAAGGTTTTATGGAGAAGAGGGTAGGATTTGATAGGTGAGGGATTTTTGGAGAAGAGGTATTGAGGTGATTGGTGAAGGGTATATGGGGAAGAGTATTATGAAAAGGTGTGAAGAAGAGAGAGTGAGTTGAGGTTGGTGGGGATCCTGTGGGGTCTACAGATCCTGAGGTGTCAAGGATTTCTCATCCCTGCACCAATTAGGCTTGCAAAACGCCCCTTGTTGCCAATCCTGGCGTTAAACGCCATGTTGCTACCCATTTCTGGCGTTTAACGCCAGCTTCTTGCCCTTTTCTGGCGTTAAACGCCAGTCTGGTGCCCATTTCTGGCGTTAAACGCCCAGAATGGTGTCAGACTGGGCGTTAAATGCCCATTCTGCTGATCTTACTGGCGTTTAAACGCCAGTAGGCTTCTCCTCCAGTGTGTGCTGTTTTTCATTCTGTTTTTCAGTTTGTTTTTGCTTTTTAAATTGTTTTTGTGACTTCACATGATCATCAACCTACAGAAATCATAAAATAACAATGGAAAATAGAAATTTAACATAGATAAGTAAAATTGGGTTGCCTCCCAACAAGCGCTTCTTTAATGTCAGTAGCTTGACAGTGGGCTCTCATGGAGCCTCACAGATACTCAGAGCATGATGATGGCCTCTTAACACCAAACTTAGAGTCTGGTTGTGGCCTCCCAACACCAAACTTAGAGTTTGAATGTGGGAGTTTTATTTGACTCTGTATTGAGAGAAGCATTTCATGCTTCTTCCCTTTCCTGTCTGCAAACCATGGTGCTTCCTGAATGGCGAAGAGTTGCTCATCCGGAAAGATTTCAGAGATCTCAGTAGGAGGGAGGGATGCCCCTGCCACTGGTTCTATCCGGGACAGGTGATCAGCTACCTGGTTCTCTGTCCCTTTTCTGTCTCTTATTTCTATATCAAACTCTTGCAGAAGCAACACCTATCTTATGAGCCTGGGTTTTGAATTCTGCTTTGTGAGTAAGTATTTAAGAGCAGCATGGTCAGTATACATAATCACTTTTGAACCTACTAAATAGGATCTAAACTTGTCAATGGCACAAACCACTGCAAGTAACTCTTTTTCTGTGGTTGTGTAATTCTTCTGTGCATCATTTAAAACACGGCTAGCATAGTAAATGACGTGCAGAAGCTTGTTATGCCTCTGTCCTAACACTGCACCAATGGCATGGTCACTTGCATCACACATTAGTTCGAATGGTAATGTCCAGTCTGGTGCAGAGATGACTGGTGCTGTGACCAGCTTAGCTTTCAGGGTTTCAAACACTTGCAGACACTCTGTGTCAAATACAAATGGCGTATCAGCAGCTAGTAGATTGCTCAGAGGTTTTGTAATTTTTGAAAAATCCTTTATAAACCTCCTGTAGAATCCTGCATGTCCCAGAAAGCTTCTGATTGCCTTTACATTGGCAGGTGGTGGTAATTTTTCAATTATTTCCACTTTAGCTTGATCCACCTCTATTCCCTTGTTTAAAATTTTATGCCCAAGGACAATTCCTTCAGTCACCATGAAGTGACATTTTTTCCAGTTTAAAACTAGGTTGGTCTATTGGCATCTTTTCAGAACAAGTGCTAAATGGTCAAGACAGGAGCTGAATGAGTCTCCAAATACTGAAAAGTCATCCATGAAGACTTCCAGAAATTTTTCTACCATATCAGAGAAGATAGAGAGCATGCACTTCTGAAAGGTTGCAGGTGCATTGCATAGACCAAAGGGCATTCTTCTGTAGGCAAATACTCCAGAAAGACATGTGAATGCTGTTTTCTCTTGGTCCTAAGGATCTACTGCAATTTGGTTGTATCCTGAATAGCCATCCAAAAAGCAGTAGTATTCATGACCTGCTAGTCTCTCTAGCATCTGGTCTATGAATGGTAAATGAAAATGATCATTTCTGGTGGCTGTATTGAGCCTTCTATAGTCAATACACATAGGGACAACATGGACAGGGCTCACCCAGGGGCTATCAGAAATAGGATAAATAATTCCAGCCTCTAGTAACTTAGTGACCTCTTTCTGCACCATTTCCTTCATAGATGGATTTAGCCACCTCTGTGGTTGAACCACTGGCTAACACTTTACCAACAGTGAAGATGAGCTTGATCCTGCTGTTAGTGGATTTCAAGATAATGTGGTGAATGAAAAAAGTAGGGCAGTGAAAAAGAAGGGGGTCGCAACTGATAACTTTGAAGATGAAGATGGAGCAAGGAGTGATGAATTAGAGAATGACCACGAGGTTGGAGATGATGTGTCTGATTCAGACCACCGTTATCCAGTTCACAAGCATCAAAAAGACATGAGCCAATACAAGTGGGAAGTGGGCACAGTGTATGCATCCAGAGAAGAGTTCAAGGACACTGGGAATGCATATGCCGTGCAAACCGCTAAGGCGATCACATTTAGGAAATGTGATCTACAGATGGTTAGGGCAGTTTGTAATGTATTCTTCTAATTATCCTCCTTATTATGATATAATTTCGGATCCTGGATTTTGAATGCTGAATTGAATTTTGGTATAATTTTATAATGCTGAACAGAATTGATATAATTTTGGATTTTGAATTAGTGTAATTCTGAATTTTACTGTAATTGCTGTATTGGCTGTGGTTTTTATTTTGCTGTAATGGCTGAGAAATTGGGTTTTAATAGGGCAGGGATAGTTTGTTTTGCACATATTGAAAAAATGTTGCTGCTGAGATTGGTTCATAGCTATTTCTAATTAGTAATTTGGCATTAATTAAGTAATTTGTTGATTCTAATTAGTATTTTATGCCATGATTTCTTTTAGTTATAAATTGTAATCTTTGAATTTGAATGTAGAATTTTAATGATGAGATGAGATATAGTATAGTTAGTAGGTGGGTTATGAAATTTTAAATTTTATTATTATATGAAAGATTGAAAAAATTTAGAAGAATACATTACAGAATATAGAATTCACATTGTGGAACTAAATATGATGTATTCTTTAATTTATGCCATGATTTCACATGGTGGAATTCACATTGTTGCTGATTAAATTGTAGTATATTGTATTTTTAATAATTTTATTTTATATTTAACGAAATCGGTTCAACCACGATTGGACCATTGAACCATTGAACCAGTTACTCGACCGGTTCAATGACCGATTCGATTCTCGCAACCTTGGTTCTCTGTGACTGGCATAAAGCCACTATTGTTACATGGTGGAAATGTCTAAAATGAGGTAATTATTAAGAATGTAATTTAGGGGATTTTTTTTTTATTTTTATTGGTACCATTTACATCTAAATAATAGAGGAACTTTGTGTTAATTATTATGAATAAATAATCTCTATTAATGTTTTATTGAGCATTTTAATGTATCTAGTGTTAATGTTTTTAAGAAAACTACTAACCTCTAATCTTGAGGTATAACACCTTTTAGTTTCATATTGAGGTATAACTCAAAAATTATTTTCATATTAAAATTTTTTTATTTAAAAATTATTAAATTTTTAATAATTTTATTTAATATTTAATTAAATCGGTTAAATTTCGGTTGAACTCCGATCAAACCAATAAACCAGTCACTTTACCGGTTCATTGACCGGTCCGGTTCTCGCAACCTTGCTCTAAACTTTACCGTAGAGGAAAACGTCTCATAGTGCTGCTGCGAAGTTGAGAGTTGCTAGTTTCTACCTTCCTCTTCTCCCCTTTTCCTTCTCTGCTCTCCAAGTCAGCCGGCGTCACTGATCCGTTCTCTGCATCGCCACTCCGTTCAGTTCGTTCACTACTGCGCCGCCGCCGTTCTCCGTTTATCCTCCTGCATCGCTACTCCGGGTCGTTGCCACCAGCGCCACTGCTCGCATCTTTGCCGGCGTCTCTCGCCTCTCCGGCCACTTCTCCCTCATCCTGGTAAGTTTCACTGGTCTCCTATTTTCTGCTTGGATTTTGGCATTTTGCTTCATGAATTTGCTTTTATCCTCATTAATAATAAGTTTCTGATAATGTAATTTATTTTTATATTTTAAAATTCTATTTTGCTTCATGATTTTGATTTTGTGATGTTGTTTGCTGCTGTTGTTTGTTAATATTTGTGGTGCTGATTTTGTGGGCTATTCTGTTTCTTAATCAATGTTAGCTATGATTGTATTTTCAATTTTTACCCATATCTCCCTTTCTGCCTCCCTTTCTTCCTTCAATCTTGATGCAGCACTAACAATTTCTTGTGGAGAGACATCTTTATCTTCGAAAATCTTCATGTTCCTTGCATTCCATATCTTCCATAACACCATGGCAATGAGGCAAATTTTGAATTTTATTGTTATTGAAACATTTAATTTAGATATTTAGTAATTTATATGGTTATATTTTAAATAATTTTATTTTATACTTAATTAAACTGGTTCAATTACGGTTCAACCATGGTTAGATCATTGAACCTTTAAATCCGTCACTTGACTGGTTCGCTGACCAGTTTGATTCTCGTAACCTTGATCAGGAGTGTGTCATGGATTCACAATCTCTTGCATACCATCTGTTCGACAAAATGCTTGTGCTTGCTCACACTCCCTGTTGGCTCCAATGCAATTTTTCATTGTTCCATTCATGAGAGTACCCATGAAGAAGCACTAATAGAGTCATCAAATGCAATGAATTCAATAGCATTGGGATCAATACCAACGAAGCATGTTCTTTGTGCCACACTTAGTTCTTGCGCAAAAACTCTTAATTGGCCTTTAGGTATACAAATCCATGCTCATATCATTCGATCCGGGTATGAGAATAGTTTGTTCCTTGGCAGTGCACTCATTGATTTCTATGCAAAATGTGATTCCATTTTGGAGGCAAAGAAGGTATTCACATCCATGAAGGTGCACGATAAGGTATCATGGACTTCACTCATTTCTGGGTTCTCAATAAATGGACAAGGAAAAGATGCGTTCTTGTTGTTCAAGGATATGTTGGGTACCCAAATTAAGCCTAATTCTTTTACCTTTGCCAGTGTTATTGGTTCTTGTGTGGGGCAAAATGGCGGCCTTGAAAAGTGTTCAATTCTTCATGCACATGTTGTGAAACGAGGATTTTGTGCCATGAATTTTGTGTTGTGCTCATTGGTTGATTGTTATGCAAAATGGGAGTGTGTTGATGCTGCTGCTTTAGTGTTTGATGAAAGTACTGAAAGGGATAGTATTGTGTATAATTCAATGATCTCTGGTTATTGTCAAAACTTGTACTATGATGACGCTCTGAAACTGTTTGTGGAAATGCGGCAGAGGAATTTGGATGTTACTGATCACACTTTATGTTCTGTATTAAATGCTTGCAGTGGCATTGCAATACTTCTTCAAGGAAGACAAGTGCACTCTGTTGTTGTTAAGATGGGTTCAGAGCAGAATGTGTTCGTGGTCAGTGCTTTGATTGATATGTATTCAAAGGGCGGTGACATTGGTGAGGCTCGAGCTGTGTTGGACCAGACTTCTAACAAAAATAGTGTGTTGTGGACATCTATGATCACGGCTTATGCTTGCTGCGGTAGAGGTTTGGAGGCTCTGGAACTTTTTGATCATTTATTGGTGGAGAAAGAGTTCATTCCTGATCATGTGTGTTTTACAGCAATCTTAACAGCTTGCAATCATGCTGGATTTCTTCACAAAGGGGTGGAGTACTTCAACAAAATGAGCACAGATTACCAGTTGTCTCCTGATATAGACCAATATGCTTGCTTGATTGATCTGTATGCTAGAAATGGAAATCTTAGGAGGGCAAGGGAATTAATGGTAGAAATGCCTTATGATCCAAATAATGTAATCTGGAGTTCCTTCTTGAATTCTTGCAAGATTCATGGAGATGTAGAGCTTGGAAGGGAGGCTGCGGATCAGCTCATTAAGATGGAACCATGTAATGCAGCACCATATTTATCACTAGCACAAATCTATGTGAAAAAAGGTTTATGGAACAAAGTGGCTGAAGTCAGAAGCCTTATGCAAAGAAGGAGAATAAGAAAACCTGCAGGATGGAGTTGGATAGAGGTAGATAAGAAGCTTCATGTCTTTGCAGTTGATGATGTAACTCATCAACAATCAATTGAGATATATGCGGAGTTGGAAAAGATTTATCTGGGAATTATAGAAGTGTCAATTTATATATCATAGTATATCAATATTTAAGCATAGGTCTACTCTCCTTGCTTCCTATGGATTACGGATTCCAATTTATGATGAGAACCTTGGATACTTTCATGTTGTTAATTTATCACATGTTGATTGAGGCAGAGTATAATCTCCAGAAAAAATCCAATGTGTTGGATACCGACTCTAATTTAACCCTGTTGTTCTTCGAAAAATTTAGCTGATAACAAGAGGCAACATGTATTCGAGGTAGTAGATGAAATCTTATAGGGGGTTCAACGTACATGGAGGAGCTCAGGTCTCCCCTTTTTCATATACGAGTAGAGATTATGATCCGGCCATTGTTTCCCATGGTTCGGGAGAATTATGGCGGTCCCTTGTGTGAGAGATTTTGCTATTCATTGGGGATCTTTTCCGGTTTGGTCAGATTCCCCTCCCACTGTTATGGTTGACTGTTTGGGCCCCTGGATGAGCTGCTGGGGTGCCCCTGGGCTGTGCTGGATGCATTTCCGTGTCGGGCTTATCCAGAACAAATTTTATGCAACAAAAGGTGACCAAGATGTTGATGCCTAGTGATATTCTATATTATTATTATTATTATTATAGCATCGTTGGCTGATGCCGTGTGGATATGCATATCATTTGAGATCATTTTTTAGGTATTATTGTAATTCTCTATTTTTTGTTTAAACTCTTATCTTATTTTGAATAAGCTCTTATCTAAACATATTCATGCATCCTGCTTATATATCATGATTATTGACTTTGTTTTACTTCTTACATCATAACTGTTTTTCTAGGATTGATTTTGGAGATGTTATGTAAATAAAGGATGCTTTCTTTTCTTATTTATTCAAGTTGAGTATATTAATCAGCTCTCTGATTTCTAATAACAGAAAAATATGGTTGCCAATTGTAAATGATTGATTCAGCCCAGGTCAAGAATATTTAATTCATAGAGTAGTGCTTTTTCACCAAACTTAACCAAATTTTAGAAATCCAAGGGGCAAGAAATATGGATATTAACATAGTTTCTGACTTCAATTTCCATTATTAATATATACTCTTACAATTTCCATCAAGCAGCTTATCAACACTATCTATCTGTCTATCTACGTATCTATATAACAATAGTAATTGCTTTTGGTTGTTCAATTTGGACCCCAGTAACTCAAGTACATGACAGTCCTTGTGGTCTCTTCTGCCTGATTGTTTTTCATTTCGTTAATGTAATGTTGTTTCTGTTGAAGTAGGTACTGAAGCTGAACCAAGGAAGAAGGGAGCAGCTGCGACTGCTTAAGCTTTTTGGATTGAAAGATTGTTGTTTGGTGGGTACGGAATTAGAGTGTTAGATTTTTATTTTTCTTTTGTTGAGGCAAGGCCTTTTAGGCTTTTGGAACATTCGTTTATTTTGATAGCCTCATTGCTTCTGTCTCTCTTGGTCTTGTTTACTTCAATTTTGTAATTGCTATTAAATTTCAACGAGTCAAACTTTTCGGATATTCAATTGGATTATATGACAACTATAGTTTTGGTTTCGATTGGTTCATACTTTGGCAAATATTTACGATTATGCCCGGAATAATATCCCAACATTCATAAGATTTCCACTAAATTATTTTTGTGAAAATAGATTAGAATTGGGTTATGTTTTGTCTCATATCTTTCTACCATGTTCATGTAACAAAAACAGTTATATCTCTGTTGTTTGGCATCATAGCCAAAGAGTCATAGACTATGTGCTTCAAGAGTTAATGAAGAGAACTGGCTTGGCTTGCTTGACATTTTGCTTTGTTCCATTCTTGGTTTTTTTTATGGCCAAAGATAGTATTTTACTTGGCTATATCGACAGAGGAACACGGTTTAGCATATAATAACCATTGGTTATGTGCATAATTGAAAGCTTAGATAGTCATTTTTCATGGTTTGTTTAGTCATATTCCAATGGGTGGTATTTATTGAAATCTAATACAATATAAATGGTGAGGGATGTTGTTGATAATGTTATTACAAAGATGGCTATAGTAGATGTTATACTTTGATGATGTGTTGCTTTGTGTCGATACATGTACTTTGTGAAAATTTTATGTTACTATGTTGTGACCAAATCAAGGTTTCTTTTTTTCCCCAACTATTCTTTTAATTGACTCTAGAGTATTTCATGCTTTGAAATAAATGATAAGGAATAATGTGTTACTGTGGGTTAAAATTGATATAGTTAGTGTTAGCAATTAGCATTCTCGTAAATCAGAATATACTATGGTATATGGTGTTGGGAGGACTAATATATGTTTGTTCTCAATTGATCTTTGTTGACATGGACTAATATACATACTATGGTCATAACATGACCCGGTAGTGCAAATTTGGATGAATTTCCCCTAAAAAAAATCGGTTTATAGATTTAAATCGGTTTTATAATGGTAAAAAAAAGAAAAACTGATTTTTTAAAGTGTCAAAAATTGATTTACATGCTCAAATTGATCTTATATAAAATTGATTTTTGAATGGAAAAATCTATTATTTTTTTAAAATTTGTTATTGGTTTTGTAATCGATTTTTTTTATATAAAACCAATTAGGTTTATTGACCTGAATCAAACTTTTAGTTAACCAAAATCAAGGTTGTTCTTTTTTTATTAACCTTAACCAGGTTCAGTCCTTCTAATATCCGGTGACATTCTATATTATTATTATTATTATTGCATCCTTAGCTGAAATCGTGTGAATATGCATGCCATTTGAAATAATTTTTAGGTATTATAATTCTCTATTTCTTATTTAAACTCTTATCTTATTTTGAATAAGCTCTAAAATCATGTCTGAACATATAGATTTTTTTTAGAAATAAAATAAAAAAATAATTATTTTTCGATACCTGATTTTTCAACTTTAAATTTTTTAAATACGATTTTTTTTATTTAGAGCGAGTTATATTTTTTATAGAGTTCGTCTAATCCCCGACGAACTTCACTTTAATTTTTTCCAAAACCCACGAAACTCAATTTTTTAAGTCATTATCACCGTCTCCAAGAATATATAGGACACAAAAATACACAGACAACAACCATAACTTTTTCAACATTGCTGGCGACAATGGCAACTATTATCATCGTCTCCAGACATACACAGGTACATGGGAATAAGTTATATTTAACAAGGATTTTTTCTCATTATAAATTAAAGAAAAACCATTATTTCTCTAATAAAAATATGACTTATTCATGTGTACTCCTATGTATTCTAGAGACGATGATAATGGTTGTCATTGTCTATTGAAAAACGTAAGATTCTGAGTTAACCATTTTTTTTTTGGAATTTGAAATGAGGTTCGTCGGGGTGCGACAAACTTGTTCTAGATAAAAAAAAGTTCGTATTTAAAAAATTAAAATTAAAAAATAGGGTTTTAGAAAATAATAAATTTTTTTATTTTATTTCAGTGAAAATTCCCTGAACATATTCATGCGTCCTGCGGATTCCTGCTTATCATGATTATTGGAGGTCACAGAGAAGTTGACTTTGTTTTACTTTTTACATCATAACTGATCTTCTAGGATTGATTTTGAAGACTTCTTGTAAATCAAGGATGCTTATTAAGACCATCTCCAGTAGGGAACTCATTCTAATTTTTGTTTATGGTCCATCTGTCATAAAAAATAACTCCACATCAGCTTTTGCGTTATAAACAGTAAATAGGAACTCAAAGCATCTCTCTCTTCTCCATTAGGAGGAACTGACTTTAGTCCCTGTTATGGTCCCACTTAATTAATTAATTAAAATACT
Organism: Arachis ipaensis; assembly: GCF_000816755.2. Lineage (NCBI taxonomy): Eukaryota > Viridiplantae > Streptophyta > Magnoliopsida > Fabales > Fabaceae > Arachis > Arachis ipaensis. The sequence goes on from NC_029787.2 coordinate 19,311,609, forward strand.
TGTAATTAATGTAATTAATTTTTTTTAATAATTTAATTTAAAATACTTGTTGGGTATTTGGAATTTGAGGAAAATTTTGTAAGTAATTGAAGAAAGAAATTATAATTATTTAATTTAATTAACTATTATAATTATTATTAAATTTAATTTAATTTAATTATTTAATATAATTATTTATTTAACTATAATTTTATATGTATTTATTTAAAAGGTAACTTACCATGTGGCAAGTTACCATTGGTTGTGTTTGAGTCCCTGCTCACAGGAACTCTTCTGCCTTGGCCTCTGTGAAGGAACTCATCTCTCTCCTTCTCCAACGATAAATTCCACCATGTGTCAGGAAAAAGTGGAATGAGGACTATGCATTGGAGCTGTTCTAAGGGCAGAAGTCTGGTTCAAAATTTGTAAGCAAGGATCCCTCAAAAGATTAATTATAATTATACCTTGCAAAATCCAATGAACTTTTACAAGTAATAGCTATTGTTTGCAACTTCTTAACTATGTTAAGTTTACTAGGAAATTGTTCTATGCCCTTAAATAGTTTCCCAACATGAATCAAAACTCGAGCTTATGGAAAAATCACCAAAAGCCCACTAGCGAAATAAGCACAAGTCAATTAACTGATCAATGATTATTGAAGATGTGGAGGAAAACAAAGTTTTGCATGTAATTCAACAAGTGAAACTTCACAAATTACAAAGTTTAATTCATTCCAATATTTTGAATTCTTAACACTAGCTCATTCTTCCACATTTGTCATCATAAATTCATCCCAATGTTTGACTTCTCAACACTAACATGATCTGTCCTAAAAAGAGGGGGAGGAAGAAAGAAAGAAATACAAATAACACGTTCTTGTCCGTATTTGGCATGAAAATAATCTCTTCCCTCAATGTTGTGATCCACTTGTGCCAAATAGTCTCATCAAACACCTGATACATCATTCATATGTAGCAGTTAGAAGATAGCAAAGCTAACATATTCATCAATGAGCAATTTCTCTTAGAACCTAATCAAAAGAAAAAAAAATCAAGAATTATCCAGACACTACTTGATGGTTGATGCAAGAGTGGTACTTATACGAATTTCAACGTAAAACATTGTTGTATTTGAAAGAGAGATTATTAAAACGGAGAGATAGAGATTCGAAAACTAATATAAAATTAAATTTCTGTATTATATTTAGTGTAAAGTGTACGACATTAAATTATATTTTAGTAATTTATTTAGTTCAAGATAAATATAAATATAAAATAAAAATATTTATTAAAATATTTTTAGTTATTAAAAAAATATTATTAAAATTAAAATTATAATTTTTCATTTACTAAACACAGTAGTAAATCACAATATACAAGTTTTATTCCAATCTACAAAAACAAACACACATTAAAGGCAAAACCTTTATGCTGATCTGAGGCATCATGATACTCTTCTTCCTCCTCGGGGACAGGAAGCAACTCTGCGACTTCGTCAGTCTCATCCTGGGCGGCGTTACTATTCTTGTCGTGAGGATACCTGACAACCACGACAGGACAGACGCAATGCTGCACGCAATAATCGCTGACACTCCCAAGCCTCCCCTTAGCACTCCTCTTGCCTGCGCCAAATCCGCGGCTCCCCATGATCACAGCGCCCAGTCTCAATCTCTCTACTTCCAAGCACAACCTCTCCTTCATGTCGTGGTCTTTCACTATGTGGATGCTGCAATTTTATGTATGTGTAACAAATTCTTTTGCATGTAAGTTCAATACAATTAAGAGTAAAGAATAAAAAAAAAGAGTTTCCTTCAAAAACTAAAAAGTTTAAATATATAAAAAAAATTAATATAAAAAAGTCTAAGACATCATCACTTTTATTAAAATCTGGCCAACACTTAATTATAAAAAAATAAAAGTAATCCTACACCATTAGATGTCATCTCAAACCATTAAAAATATTAATGATGATTATACATTGGGAAATACTAGGTAAACAATGAAAATTTTGAACAACATGAACAACTATCAATCAAATAAAAATTCACTACACCCTAATTTAATGCTACTAATTAAATTTACTCTTTTAACCTTATTAATTCACATTATTTACACATTGTTTAAAAATCTTGTTGATTACCTATACTTTTCCTTATACATTACAAATTCTGCTGGTCTTATCACTCCTCTTTTACTATAGAAAAAAGTTGAGGAGGCCAGCAACTTTTAAATTCTGACCAACATGTAACCAATAAAAAATAGTAAACTATTGGATGAAATCTCACACCAATTTCACACCATTAAAATTATTATTAATAGCTATTTAATAACTATAAATCCCAAAAATTACTAATTCCCTAACACTCATCTTACTGCAATCTTATAGCCGTCGGAGAAGTTGTATTTGTATATTCTATTATGTAATAATGTATTAATGTATAATTAAATAATGAGAA
>NC_029787.2:19314098-19329009 GCF_000816755.2 Arachis ipaensis
AATTAGTAATTAGTTATACTTCAAATGACATAGTCTTTCCATACTCAATTAAGAGGTTGCGAATTTGAGTCTTCTATCTTTGATAAAAAAAAAAATCTCCTAAAAAGAAATCTGTTTATGATATATAATACAAAACTCCATGAGAAAACATACCTGAACGGAATTTCAGCCTCCACAAGGGGCTGAGATAGGTCACTGACCTTGCTGCTCGTGAAGCTGACGAAATCCTCCTCCAGCTTCCGCCGCGACTCCTCTCCCGGCTCTGCCGTAGCCCCAGCATCAGAGCCCCAGTCAGCACCATAGAGAACGCTCGTGGGGCGCACGTGCAGGAGGATGACGGCGTCACCGGGACGGAGGTAGTTCTGTACGGCCCACTTGACTGCATAAGCACTCTCGTCACTTAGGTCAACAGCGATCGCAATCTTGCGCTGCGAATCAGCGAGGGGAGACAGAACCGGAGACGACGGAACCGGTGGCTGTGGATTCGTCACGTTCATGGTGATGAGTTGGACGCAGTCAACGTTAACGTGTGCTTTGTTTTTTTGTTTCGGTGAAGCGTTGAAGTTTGGAACCGGAAATTACGGAGCATATAAAAATTAACAACGGAGTTAGCAAGGTAACTGGAGAAGTTTGTTTCTCTACTTTCTGTGTTTATGTTCTACTTTTCTTTCCAAGTTTGTTGTATCAAAGTCTTTCTTTGCATTTTGCAAGTCATGACATTAGTATTTTTTAATTTTTTTATAATTTATTTATTTAGCTTAGCTTAAAGATTTATACCACTTATCATATACAACTGATCAAAAGATACACGAAAATCAAGGAAAAACAGTAATTATATATGTTAATTCACGATAAAGAATTACCTACATATATATTTTTTAATTTGATTTGTTTTATATGCATAAAAATTAATATGTAATAAATAAAAATCCAATATTGAAATCTTTCCGTGCCAAGCAAGCAGTCCATAATATAAATTTTTACTGTGAAAATTTATTAGGACCTTACAAAAAGGAATTCTCCTCTTATTTATATATAAACTTATGAGGAAGAAACAAACAAATTAAATTAGATATTTTTTTGTGTTTTGGACCAATCTGCGAGTCTTTTCTTGAAACGGTTACTAAACTCGATAATTTTAAGATTAGATCATTTTTACAGTTTAAAGACGGATCAATAACTTTTAATATTCTAATCCAATATTCGAATTTAAATACCTCTCTTATCTTAGCCAAATAAGATAAGATGATGACGGCTCATACTGGTCCACAATTTCTAACCAACATTCAAATCCAAATACCTCCTTTGTCTTAGCAAGATAAGATAAGATGAGATAACTACCACTAGCTATATAAAGGAGAGCCAAAGACCTCTTCCTTATACCTCTCAGATCCATTCTGACTTGAGCGTCAGAGTGTCTTTACAGGTACCATCCCCATTGTTCCAGCCAAATAATCCGGCGACCGTCTTGACTCGCAAGTCCCCGATCCATCTCACAACTCGTACCAGAGACTTCTAGTACATTGGTGCCGACTGTGGAGACTGCCAAATCGTGGCGGCATGACGGAGAATCTCAAGGAGCAATCCTCAAGCCACCACCATGACTCACACCCACGAAGCCCAACTCCCGAACTACAAGATAACGCTCCTCCCACCAACGGGAGGATACAAGCACTGTGCATCGTCAACCAACCCCCGGTCCAGCAGCAACCAAAAGAGGACAACCGTCCACCTAGGGGTGTTCAAAACCTATCCGAACCGAAAAAACTAAAAACCGAACAAACCGAAAATCGAAAAAACCAATAAAATCATATTTTGCTGTTTTTTTGCAGTTCGGTTCGATTTTTGGTTTTGATACTGAAAACCTTAACCAAACCGAACCGAACCGGTCAAATTAAAAACCATAAAAACCATTAGACCATTATCGGCTGATTTTTTTTATATTGATTAAATATATATATAATATATTGTTATTGGAAAATTAGGTGTTTTTTTTTATATGGTGTTTTATTCAAATCGGACTGTCCGATTTATTTGATAAAAAAAATAAATTACAAATCGGAGGGTCCGATTTGCTTGAAGAAAAAATTAAACTCCAACTCGGAGGGTCCGATTTGTATTTTTTATTTTTTTTATTTGTTAAAATAAAAATCGGACGGTCCGATTTCAACATTAAAAATTTTTTTATTTTCGAAATCACAAATCGGACCGTCCGATTTGTGATTGTTTGTTTAAAAAACAAAACAATGCAAACAAATCGGTGCCTCCGATTTGTGTCATCCCATAGCCAAATAAAACACCTCTCTCCTCACACCATATTGTCATACACGTTTCTCTCTCGCCGCACCCAGCAGCGCCTCCTAACCCCTCTCAGCAGCGCGAACCGGCGAACCCATCAGCGACGTTCAGCCCCTCCCAACAGCGCAAACCGTCGAGCACAGCCCCTCCCAGCAGTGCCGGACCAGCCACCCACCAGTGTCGGACCAGCCCCTTCCATCCCCTCCTAGCGCCGAACACCAGATATAGAGCCTCCAAGTCAGGTATTAATTTGAATAATTTCTATTCTATGTATTATGTATTTGTTGCTGATTGTTGTTGATTGTTCATTTATTTGTTGCTGATTGTTGTTGATTGTTGTATTTGTTTATGCTGTTTGTTGTATTTGGGGATTTTAGCTTTTGAATGTGTATTATTCCTGATTGTTTGGGTTCTAGGTTCTGATTGTGGTGTTTTTAGGAGACGTTCTTGCTGTTTATTGATTTGCTGACTTGGTATTGTTAAATTATTTTACTACTTCTTTTTGAATAATTTTTGTTCTATGTTGAGTGTATTTTTGAAATTATTGATTATTGAATTTATTTATGCAGTTTGTTGTATGTGGGGGTTTAAGCTTCTGAATGTGTATTATTTCTTATTGTTAGGATTCTAGGTTCTGGTTGTAGAGAAATTATGTTTTTGATTGTTAAGGTTCTGAATATGTATTATTAAATGCTGTATTTGAGATTTGTGTGCTGATGTAGTTGCTATAAGGAATTAATGCTCCTGAAAGTGTAATGCCATATGGAAAGGATGCTAAAAATGAACCAACAAAGATTGTTCAAGGAAAGTCTTTGAGGGTCCTTGTATATGGAGAAGATCGCTATGGTCGTTGTGTCGGTGATCTCTACTATAATGGCATTTTTGCACAGGTAATTTGGTTTGTACTTTCTCTCGATTTTTCATTCATTTGTCAAGGTCGCCTTTGGAACATTCTTGAATTAATGTAGCTAGATACAATTAAATAATAACGAAATACATGTTAGTTCAATTAGCTCTATATAACATAGGATTGCTTTTGAGTTTCTCATTTTGCTTTTCTTTTATGATAAGGAAATGATGCTGAAGAAGGGTTTAGCATGGCACTACTAAGCCTATGACAAAAGTCCAAAACTAGAAGCAGTAAGTGATATACTACTTTTTCTTGTTTCCTTCATTTCTTTGTGCCAAAGCTATGTATCTAAACTTTATATTGTTGTTATTCTAGTGGGAAAACAAGCAAGAGCAGAGCGAGTTGGATTATGGGCCTCAAAGAATCCAGAGAACCCTGTGCCTGGATATATATATATATATGGTCTTTTAATAAATAAGGAATTCATTTTCTTATGTGTTTGTGTTTTGCTGAATTGTTAACACATTAGTCACTTTAAACAGTAGAATATGTAGTTTTTTTTATCTATAACTGTGAAACATTGGACCAAGACCTTTGTTAGTTATTGCGTATTTGTGTTCTATGATTGTGAAATGGTATGATAGGTTTTTCTTTGAGTTGATTGAAAAAACCGAACAAACCGAACCAAACCAAACCGATTTCAATTGGTTTGGTTTGGTTCGGATGATTTTGATTAAAAAATCGAACCAAACCGAACCGCAGCTTAATTAAACGATTGGATCGGATGATTTTTCTCTAAAAAATTGAACCAAACCGCACCGCGAACACCCCTACGTCCACCCATTGAAGCCTAGGCATCCGACGGCTTGGGAGAGAAGGCAGTCCAAATAATCCAAGAGCTATGCTTCAGGGTGCAAAATTTTGAAAGCCGAGTTACGCCCAAAGAACGGTATCACTTGGAGCACGCAGGCCAAGCGACTTCTAGAACCCGATCTTACCGTGATACCAGGAACAACAGGTCCCTAAAACAGTGACACAGCAAACAACACAACCGCAGCGTTTTTCAAGACCCAAAACACTGATGCGGAGAAGACGATTGACGGCACCATCAGGAAGTAAAACGAGCATGAAGCGAACACGTGATAATGGGAGCCACCCCATTCACAAAAAGAATCTCGAGTGCCAAACTCCCGAAGTGCTTCGACAATCTCACTGACATGATACGACGGAACCAAAGATCCCCAGGAATACCTAACGGCCTTCGAGGCCAGAATGAACCTGGAAGGAGCCGTCAATGCGGTCCGGTGCAGGGCCTTCCCAGTAACCTTAGCTGGCCCCACAATCAAATAATTCAACGCCCTTCCGAACAGCTCCATAGCCAGCTTTCACGACATCTCTCAAAAGTTCATGGCCAAGTTCACCACCAGGATCACCAAAGCTAAACACCCATTAGCTTGCTCAGAATCACCCAGAGACAAGATGAATCCACGAGGAAATATCTCGATAGGTTCAACGATGAGTGCTTGACAGTTGACAGACTCACGGACTCGGTCGTCAGTCTTTATCTGACAAATGGCCTCATAAATAAGGACTTCCGAAAACACCTTACCACTAAGTCGGTCTGGACCATGCACAAAATTCAAAACATTGCAAGAGAATACATAAACGACAAAGAGGTGAGTCAAGTCGTGGCCGCCAACAAATGGCAGCACGACAATACAGTACTTCGTAATAATCCGCCACTAAGAGAGACCCAGAAAGAACACCCCAAACCCGTAAACACCAACCGGCCACCCAAGGTGGAAAAGTTCTCAAACTAAACCTCCTACTCGCTCCCATCACGGAGATGTACCACCAAATAGCAGAACGAGACATCCTCCCAAAGGTGCGACAACTGAAGGAACGGACAGGTGGCAACAAGAGCCTATATTGCGATTACCACCGAGGATACGAGCATAAAATCCAAGATTGCTTCGACTTGAAGGACGCCCTCGAACAAGCCATCCGAGACGAAAAACTCTCTGAGTTTGCCAAAATCATCCGGGAACCCAGAAGAACTGAAAAGGAAAGATCACCAGAATGTGAAGGGCGCAATCCGAGGACATTACGACAAGCACCCCAGGAAAGTCCGGAGGTCGACCCCACCATAATTGTGAACATTATCACTGGAAAGGACGCACTGAAAAAGTCAAAATCGGCACTAAGAAAAAGATCTTGAAATCCTTGCCGTAGGAAACCAAGTTCCAACTTCTCTGGTTGCAGAAGCGATCACATTCTCCCCCGATGATTGTCAATATGGCACCTCGATGGAAGAAGCCCCATTCGTCATCTCGGCAAAAGTTGTGACCGGACTCATAAAGAGAATACTGGTTGACACCGGAGCAGACTTCAACATCCTCTTTAGAGGAGCCATCGACAAGCTGGGTCTCCAAAACAAAAATCTACAAACCCACCGCAACGGGGTAACTGGACTCCAGGACAACTTCCTCAAACCGGATGGTTCCATAGTATTACTACTAACCATCGGAATTGGAAGCCAAAGGAAGACCATTCTCTTTGAGTTCATTGTCCTCAAGGACTCCACTGCCTACAACATCATCCTCAAAAGAAAGACGACCAACGACCTATCCGCCGTCATCTTCACCAAGTTCCAAATCATGAAGTTCCAAGCCGATAACGGCACCATCGGAACGATACACGGGGACCGGAAAGTCGCGATAGAGTGCGACAATACCAGCTTGGCAATTCCAAGATTGGGTCATCCTCACGGCCCAAAGACGGATCAATAACTTCCAATATCCTGATCCAACATTCGAATTCAAATACCTCCTTTATCTTAGCCAGATAAGATAAGACGATGACAGCTCATACCGGCCCACAATCTCTAACTAACATTCGAATCCAAATACTTCCCTTAGCTTAGCAAGATAAGATAAGATGAGATAACTACCACTAGCTATATAAAAGGGGAGGTAGAGGCCCCTTAAGGTACGTTATTCATTCGACACACTTTATACCTCTCAGATCCATTATGACTTGAGTGTTGGAGTGTCTTTGTAGGTACCACCCCATTGCTCCAGCCAAATACTCCGACAACCACCTCAACTCGCAAGTCCTCGATCCATCTCACAACTCGTAATAGAGACTTCTAGTACACTTTGGTATGCCTGTTCATATTCCACTCTTTTGCGGTCATCATCACTCAGTTTATGTCTTTATGATATTATTACATTGATCAATAAGTTTATTTTAAGACAAGATCAAATTTTCCGAAGAATCTAATTTATGTTTTGTTTTCAATAACAACGGTTGGTGCTTGGATAAAAATGACTTCAATATTAGAGATCAGAGGATAGGGTAACCCTTTTTGTGTATTTATATATTTAGAATTTATATTTAATTTGTCTTGAGTTAGACTAATTAAATGCATGTTAAGACTTTTCTGTTGTGGACTAGTGAAGCCGTACATGGGCTTGTCAAAGAAGACAGGTCATGGGGAAATAATAAAGATCAAGAGCAGCAAAAAGACATACATGCGTTTGTTGTTAATTGGGCCACAAAGGGTTGTGTCATTGAGAAAACTTTGTAGTTTGTACTCAATTATTTTGTAGCAGATTTAATGTATATTTTGTTTATTAATGAGGTTATCTAACATGGAATTAAGAATATATTATTATAAATATTTTTGAAACACATTAAATGTGATTTAAACATAAACATATTTGTTTATGTGAAGATCAATAACACTATCAAAGTGGAATTGGTAAATGGTAAGTGATATATGAATTGAACGGCTCTTAATTGGTGCTGGTAGCTAGCTTGTGAGTTGTGATTGTCAAAACAGGTTTCAGATCACGGACAGAGGAGTGTTTATTAGTATGTTCTATTTATTGTCTTTATGTCCTTCTTTGTTTGTTGTTGCGTCCATGGCTACACACTTGGAATTATGCAAATGGCACTAATCACGTGTCTGGATTTATGGTTACGGGTCATTATTCCAGTGAAGCAAGACTTAGATTGATAACTCACCAATTTAAAAGTTTTAGATATTTTTTTTTTTTTTGTCAAACTTCTTCAGAATTACGGTATTACTATTAGACCGTTTATAAAAAATATATGTGAAGTATAAATACTCAAATCTTTTTATAAGATGCTGAGAGGTTTAGAAGTTTAACAACTTCATTTTAAAAACCTATCCAATTTTTGAGATCTAGTTTAAAGATATTTTATTATAAGTATAAATTGTTCTAAAAGTTACAAAAAAGTAAGAATCTATAAATAGATATACAATATATGTCTTATTAGTTCCACAATATAGATCAGATTGAATTTTAATGATTAATAAATTCTAATAAAATTTAATAATTTCATTCATTATTATATAACGCTGGTTCAAGTTAACTAAATAATTCTTCATTAAGTACTAATATATGTAAATTATGTAAAATCTGAATTTGAGAAAGAATAAAATAACCTCAGAAACTAAATATGAGTAAATAAATCACCTCGTGCTTAAGTGATAATTAACATAAGAAGCAACGTTTGTATTCCATGTGCAAATAGCTCAAAGGCACAGAGTGTTTACTCAAAATAAAACTTGAGTTTTGATACCAATATTTTAGATTTTGTGATTTGTAATTATTAATTAGTTATTATTAGTATTTTTAATGGTGTGAGATTTATTTAATGGTATAAGATTACTCATTTTTCTTTTACTAGTTAAGTACTAGTCAAATTTTAATAAAAATATTATTTTCTAAATTTTTTCTTTTTTTAGAATAATGAACATGCCTAATAAGTTAAACCTTTTTGAAGTAATTATTTTCTCACCTAATACAAGTGCAATACAAAGCTACTTTAAAAGAAGGAAAAGTATTTGATGAAGTTGTCTAAAATAGTTCCATCAAATGAAACTGTCAAAAATATTTTAAAAAAATGTCCCAATTCATTTATCTGTATTTATTAATGAGTAATAATATTTTTGAAAACTGCATATGGGCTCCACCGCGTCCTTAACTCATGGAATCCTTCCGCCTTCGCCGACTCCTCCAACTTCCCTACTTGGGAGGGTGTGGTTCGCAACGAAGTCTCTAAAAACGTAACTGCCATCATCCTCGACCGCCTCTGCCTTGGCTGCGAGTTCAAGTTTCATACTCTTATTGACCTCAAGATGCTCCGCAACTTTAGCCTCTCTGGTAACCAACTCATCGGACGCCTATCTCCCTCCCTCTTCACCCACCACCTCGATCTCTCACACAACACCTTCTATAGCCTCATCATGCACGGATCAATGACCACTACAAGAAACATCGTTAAAATCGACGGCCAAATCGATGGTTAAGCCGTCGATAATATTAAATTTCGACGACAAAATGGACGGCGAAGGTGGTTGCTATTAAGCTTGTCGGTTTTTCAAAATTCTAATAAAATCGACGGCTTGTCTTGCTGTCGATAATAATGTAATAAAATCGACAGCGTTTTTGTCTATAATATGAGTTTGAAAATTCTACATTCTTACTAAAATCGACAACGTTGCTATCGATATTATTATATAAAAATCGACGCCATTTTTTTCGCTATTTGATTCAGTTAAATCGACAATAGTTTCGTCTATAATATGCTTAATAAAATCGACAACATTGCTGTCGATATTTGATTCAATAAAATCAACAACAGTTTCGTCTATGATATGCTTAATAAAATCGACAATATTGCCGTCGATATTTGATTCAATAAAATCGACACAGTTGCCGTCGATTTATTAATTTGGATACCGACAAATTCTTTGTCTATATTTTGAATTTAAAAAGCGATAACTTTTCTGTCGATTTTAATAGTTATATGTTTTAATTTTTTTTATTTGAAAAATAGTAAACAATTAATACAAATAAACTTTTAAATATATAAATAAAATTTATATAGAATATTAGATAACAAGACAAATAAACTTTTAAATAAAAATAAAATTTATACTAAATATTAGATAATGAGTTTACAAACTTATTAAAATAATAAATAATCCTCTAACATAAAGACTCAAGATAAGATAAATAATTAAACATAAACTTATATTCGTTTAAATTGCAATCCACTAATAATACAAAATATTTAAAATAAAGTAATTAAATAACCTAACCGAGTACTTCCAATCCATAATCTCTTCCAAATCCACTCATCATGTAGCCTCCAAAAGGCAATCAACATCAAAGGCAAAGAAGCAATTGATCCAAACAATGCCTGCTCGGATGGACCTTGACACTGTGTTTGCAATATCCATGTTCTTTGTCACAATCCCCGACGCTAGCCCATATTTGCTGATATTTGCCTTCTCAATTCCTTCCTCAATGCTCCTGTTTTTAGTATAATATTAAAAGGTTTAAAGTTCGATTCTTATTAACATGAAAGCATTCATCTGTTTTTATCTAACAGCTTAAACTTTTACGAGAATGATTTTCTAACAAGTTAGGTGAACTTGTGAATATACTAATAAAAGAGTCATCGAGATAAAAGAGAATAGAGATAAGAATTTGCTTTGGAACATTGAGGGTGAAAAAGAATACTAGATGTACTTAGTACTTGAACTTAGAAAGCACCATGACAGGTCCAAATATCTCATCTTGTGATATTAGCATGTCTTCCTAAAATGGATAGTGTGAAGCAATTACGAATATTAATAAAGAAGGCCAGTTTTCATGTTTCTTGAAGAGTTGAAAATGCACCTTAACATTAGAAAAAATTGTAGGCTCAATGTAGTAGCCCTTGTTTCCAAATCTTTTCCCCCCCAGTTCTATCCTTCTTTCTTTCCAAGCTTAATATAGGACAGAATTTTCTCAAATTGTACATTACTAGTCTGCAGTTTAAAATAATAAAAAAAATCATATATAGAGAAGAGTTATTATTATCTAAAGACTTATTCTTAAATTATAATGTAAACATAATTATGTTACTTATGGTCCTTGCTGAACTTTAGGGTCAAATGGATCCCCTACTACCATGTTTTTGCCTTCTCCACAACCTTCTTCTCAAATTCATCATAAATTCCTTCTTGAACATAAACTCTAAAAAATGCAACACATATTTCTCCCTGAAAATTATAAACAGTTACTAGGGACGACCGAGATACCTTGAAAAACAAGAAAAAGGATTTCAGGGTTGACTTGGAATGAAAGAAATGAAACCTTGTTGTGTAGGGTACCAAAGAGAGCAAGGTCAACAGCTTTGTCAACATCAGCATCATCAAAGATCAAGACTGGGGACTTGCCACCTAATTCAAGTGAAACTGATTTCAAATTGCTCATGGTTGCCGCCATCATTACCTTCCGGCCAGTCTCCGTCGAACCAGTAAAACTGACCTATAACATAACATAATCAAATCAAACCTTAGTAGAGCCATAGATGGATAATTTGAATACGAAATTATCGCATCCACGTCCATATTAGGTAGTTGATTGAAGCATATAATGAAATAAGCTTCCTTTGTGTTTTTGCACTGGATACTTTCCCTTTATGCATAATAAATGACACAACAAACAACAGAGTCATATGAAAATGATTTTTCAAACACACTTCTCTTCTTCTTCTTCATTCTGTTATCCAATTAGCTAGAAATATAATGGATACTCTTCCAAAAAAGGGGCTAACTTAATTTAAGAATCTAAGAACATAGTTGGTATTATTCAACAATCAGAAAAGGGGCTAACTTAATTTAAGATGCAAAAAGATACTCCTCAAAATAGCCATGGTTTTCTTCGGAACCAAAGCAGCAAGTATATCAAAAATTCAAAATCACTTCCGAAAACAACAACAACAACAACAACAACAACAGATGAAATGAAAGAAAAAGAAAGGGAAGGAATGGCGCCAACCTTGCGAATGGAATCCAGGGAATGAAAGTGGCGGGATTAGAACAGAACTAGAAATGCTGAGATCATAGCCTAGATGCTGCCAGTACATTCAACATAACGATCCACTCCTCCATTGGTCATTTTAGCAATTATCTGTTGAGCAATATTAACATCTTAGTCTTTCTTCCCTGAAAATATAAATAATTATGCAGAAAAACTTAGAATGAACTAACCTCTTGTATAGGTTTGTTATGATCTTTCGGGTTCACAAATTCATTAACCCCAAACTTCTTAGCTGCCAACAATAGTAAATGAGAAAATACCATCAATAAGTGAATACAATTTGTAGATTTAGGAAACTTGCTCAACTTATTCTATACTGAATCATCTACTATATTTGATTCAAAAATAACTGCATTATGCCTAGTTCTTTTTAGAACCCATAAAAGTAGAATCAGAATTGCTTCTCTTGTTTCCCACTAATCTGTTGCTTATCTCGATGCCAGAAAAATCACTTCGTGGACCATAGTATGAAACCCCTTCAAGATCCTACCCGTTTTTCTATCAAACTGATGAGGGAAAATACATTACATTTGTAGAAACAATAACCATTAAAATATTTCTTTAAGTAAGCAAGCACATCTACTCAATAGTAATGTTTTATAGTTTTCACTATAATTGACAAGACAGAAGTCACAACCATAGTTTCACTCTAATTGCTATTCAAAATGATTGATTAAATTCAGCACTCTAAGTTGCAAAATGAAAACAGTGGCCACTCATTAAGATTATTAGCAAAAACCCAATTTAAAATAACAAATGCAAAAAAATGAAAAAGAGAATCAAGCCACTTCAAAAGAAAATTGATGTTCTCTTCACGGATGCTGTTGAGAGGTTGCTTTATTATATTATTTAGTATATATTTATAACAATAACTTAATGCGGCAAAATTTAATAATTATTATATGCATGCTTTTATATCAGATGGGATGTAAATACCATTAACAATCTTCCAGACTACATGATATTTTGCTTCCTAACGCTTTATAACACTATCAATGAAATGGCTTTTGATATCTTCATAGATCATGCAGTCAAGTGCCTTCCCCATCTCAAAAAAGCTGTATGTACTATACTTTTCCTAAGTTTAATCAAGTCTTATTAACTCTTAATTAGATTCCTAATAAATTAATGTTTTCACTATTTATCTACACAATTATTATGAGGATTCATAAATTGATTGATATGTCTATACTATGATATCAGTGGTGTGATTTGTGCAAATCGTTTCTGCAAGAAGCAAAATAGTCCAACAACAAAGTTGTACCAGCCACCAGGATTCAAGGAGTACTTAGAAAATGGTTCAGTCTCATGCTCAAGCGGGATTTTTCTTACTCACTCCTTCTTCTTACTCAATCAAGAAATAACAGAGCCAGCACTTCATTCGTTAACTAACTATAGTGGATGAGAATTGATGCATAGAAATAGATCACAAGTAACAAAACAATGCTCTTCAAAAGATTTTTTTTTTTCAAAAAAAAAAAATTCATAATGCACTTATGATGAAAAGAAGTTTTTCTTAAATTATTTATTTGAGACAAACAGCAAGCCAAATTAGAACAAAAACAAAATCCAAATCAGAACAAAAGCAAAATCCTTAACCAAAAATCAGTACAAAAGAAGAGTATAAAATAAGTACCAAAATCATTTAAATTAAGCAGAGAAAGAATATTAGCAGAGAAATAATATATTAAGAATTATTCATGAAGCAGCAAATTATGACCAGGATATGTATGACTGGAAGCAATGACCTTCCACTTCCTTGACATTAACATCACACCAGTCTTAGCTCTTAAAATAAAATGGAACCAGAATAAACATGACTAGAATTTCTAGATTTAGAAAACAGGATATTACAATTAGGTCATAGTTTACACCTGAAATAGGGAATTTTCAAATGAAACTGAAGTTGGCTTTGAAAAGAGTTCAGTAACAGTGAGAAAACGATATCTGGTTCTTGTGAGCTCGATTGAGTGAGAGCATAGAAGGACCAAAGTAGGAGCAGTGACGGCGGCAACAGAGAGAAGGAGCGACGGCGGCACGGCAGCAACGGAGTGACAGGCGGCGCCAGCAAGAGGAGCCACAGTGGCGGCACGAGCAAACGGAGTGACGGCGGCACAATCGTGAAGTGGGCTGAAATTGTGTTTTTGAATACAGAAAAGAAAAGAAAAGGATAAAATTGTGTTTCTGAACTTGGAGCGGGAAGTGGGCACGGGCTGGTGTTTTTAGCAATAAAAATCGCGGTGTGTATGTCGATTTTATTTTGAAAAAAAGCAACTCTTTAGCGTCTATTTTATACATTGAATCCATAGCATTTATTTGATTTTAAAAAGCAATCTGGACCGTTCAAATTTATCGACGAAAACATTGTCGATATTTTAAATATAAAAATAGACGCCATGTCTGTCGATTTCAATATAAAAGTATTTTCATCCCCCGCTTCGTCGACAATATGATGGTAGTTAAAAGAGATTTAATGCATCATCAAAAAATCGATGACCAGGCTGTCGATTTTATTATTTTATTTTTAATTATTTTTTTTAAAATATTGACAGCAAGCCGTCGAAAAATATCGATGGAAGAGATAGCCGTCTATTTTTTTGCGTCGATAAATACGTTTTTTCTTGTAGTGGACCTATGGGGCCTCGTCCATGTCAACCTCTCCCTTAACCGCTTTAAGGATGGCTTCCCCAGCGCCCTCCAAAACCTCTGCAACTCAGGGTCCTCCATTTACCCTCCATTGAACGCTGGGATGACGTAACTAACTTTTTTGCTATCGTTCACTATGCAGAACATGTTGATTTGAGTGCAAACTAATTTTACAACAGCATCTCCTTTTTCACCGAGAATTCTCTTCTATTGCCAACACCCTGCGTTTCTTGAACCTCAGCAATAATGGACTTTTTTTCGGTAGAGAATACCATTAGCTATTTTAGAATTTATAACTGATGGATTTGGGGATAACTCCATCACAGAAAAGCTTTCCTCTTTTGGACCGTTGTTAGGTGCAGATTGTAGACCACCCTCTTTTGGAATTTAAAATTAATTTTCAAAAGTTGGTGATTATTAATAAATATAAGAAAGTGAATTGGTACAATCTTAATTATCTTTTATAGTTCCATCAAATGGAACTCTCATATGCAACTCCATCAAATACTTTACCTTAAAAGAAAATAAGCACATAAAAGCAATATATATATATATATATAAAAGAACAAAGAGACAGAGACAAAAGATGAATTTTTTCGGAATCTTTAATGCTCTCTAAATTATTGATGCGGAGTTGTAGACACATTTCAGACACGATACGATACTTGTTCGACATGCGTGATTGTTGTATCCAATCGTATCTTAATAAAAAATAAAAAATTTTTCTTCGAACACGTTAAATATCATCACGTGTCAGCGTGTCCAATTTTAATTTTAACATATATTATTGAAATAAATTTAGAAATAGTATATATTATTATTTATCAAAATAAAAAACATTTTAAATACTTTATATAATTAAAATAAAATATTAAAATAAGGATAAAGTATACTTTTTATCCTTGAAGTTTGACAAAAATTTCAAAAATACCATTAAATTTTATTTTGTTTCAATTTTGTCCCAAAAGATTTCGATTGGCATAAAATATACCTCAACGGCTAAATTTTCAAAAAATTTAAGACCAATCTAACAATAATGCATGAAAATTATGCTTGATTTGCTTGTATTGAGGGTTATTTTTATGAAATTATTGTTGAATTGATCTTAAATTTTTTGAAAAATTAGCCGTTAGGGGTATATTTAATGCAAATAAAAAACTTTTAGGACAAAATTAAAACAAAATAAAACTTATGGGTATTTTTAAAAGTT
>NC_029787.2:19329175-19342812 GCF_000816755.2 Arachis ipaensis
ACCAATAAACTCTAGATAAAATACAAAGAATTAACGAAACAAAACAAAGAGCTGCAAAAAATATATTTTATTTTATTCTTATTTAATGTAATTTTTATTTCATCAATTTCTTTCTTTGTTTTTAGGTATACTAATGCAAAAAGGCACTAAAAAGCAGCAGCATTAATAGCAACACATTCCACCATTATGCTCTATCTACCAGCTCATTTTGTTATAGTCTATTATCCACTAAAAATTTTATTATTTTTTCAATCAGCTTATTTTTAAAATAGAAATAATTATGGTGTCATGCAATACAATAGACCTGTATCAAGTATTTACATTGTTATAGGTGTCAGCTAAAACACAGACTAAGTTTTGCCCGTATAACATTTTCAAATTTTTTTGCCATTATAAAACCCAACCAAAACGCAAGTTGCATTTATGACTTCTTGTCATTTTTAAAATTTTTTGTCTTTGTTTTTAGTCCAAAATACAGGTTACGGTTATAAAAATAGATTTTTTTAAAATAATAAAACGCAGGTTGCATTTTAAATGAATTAAAAAATATTTTTAAAAGCTGCAAAATGCAGTCTGCGTTTTGTATAAAAAAGAATATTTTAATCGAGAGTCTTGCCTATAAATACGAAATTCAATTCAACCGAAGTTGTATCTCACTTGAGTCACTTCTACTCCCATTCCTCTTTCTTTCATATGTTTTATACTTGTGAGTTTTTTGGCAATTAGTTGTGTCAAAAAATCGGGTTAGATGAGGTTGAGGTTATGGAAGGTATTGCAAATTTGCGAGTGTATTATAACGGTGAGATTATAGCAAACACACACAAAGCACTTTTGTTTGTGAACGTCCATTTTCATTTGCTATTCCATGCATCGTGAGTTTTGTAGAGTTGCAAAATGGTCTTTGTGAGAACATACAAAGTCACATTTCGAAAAGGGTGAGCAATATTTTGTACAGAAATCCTGTACAAGTATTTGGTGGGTTAATACAGTTTCAAATAATGTCCATCACTGACGATGCAAGTATGCAGCAGATGTTCTATATTTATCAACAAACCTTAACTCACGTGCCGATGATAGAGTTGTACGTTGAGTTCGAATAGCATACGGGGATGGATGCAGTTGGCGAGGAGGTCAATGTTGATGAGCTCAGGGATATAGATTGGGAAGAAGATAACAACGACAATGAAGAGGAGTTTGAAGCCAACTATGAAGTCGATGACGAAAATGAGGATGGAGACTTGACAAACAATTTGGCGGTGCAAAATGAAGCAGATGCGATTGTAAGCCAGCACCCCTTTGGTGTCCCGTCTTTTATGCGAACTCTGGATCTCGAAGCCATGCATGTCCCGGAATTTTCTGAGTATGCGAATATGGTTATGTTATGGTTTTTAATTAAAGTTACTATTACCATTTAGTTTATTTGCCGTGTCCGAATAACGGTGGTTCGCATGTCGTAGGTGAAGGCAATGTTGCGGCAGAAGATAGTGAGTTTAGTGTCGGAATGGAATTTGGTTATAGAGGGTCGGTGATATTTGCAATCAAAAGTTACACTATCTCTAGAGGAGTTGATTACACTGTGTATGAGTCTGAACCACAGACATTCTATGCGAAGTGCAAGGGTTATGGTAAAGGGTGAGATTGGCTTATCCGAGCTAGCTTGATTCGAAAGAAAGGTAATTGGGAGATCAGGAGATACAATGAAAAATACACGTGCATCATGGGAACGATTTCACAAGATCATGCCAAGTTGGACTCAGACACAATTACAGATGCTAATAGGCCATTGGTTAAAGCAGATCCGTCGATAAAAGTAAAGTCTATTATTGTAGAAGTTCAGTCTAGGTTCAACTACACTGTAAGGTACCGCAAGGAAAGTTTCTTACCAGATTCTGCCAGTATGGTTGAAAGCAATGACTGCGAAAATGTTAAGGTCTTGTGTTCAAATAAAAACGCTCCCATTTACTGTGAGAGTGAGGAGGTTCAAGGTGTAAGAGTTCTCCATCGCGTTTTTTAGAGTTTCTATCCGTGTATTGTAGCATTCAGACACTGCAAGCCATTGGTGCAGGCTGATGACACACACCCGTACGGAAAATATAAAGGTACACTTCTAGTTGCGGTTGCACAAGATGGGACTAAAACATTGTGCCTATTGCATTTGTGATAGTCGAGGGTGAGACGGCAAACGTGTGGGAGATTTTCCTAACCAATTTGCAAAGATATGTTGTTACCATTGATGGCATGGGCATTATTTCTGACTGCCATAACTCCAACGATGCAGCAATAGCTCGTATTAACGGTGCATGGTCACCACCAAGAGCGTGGCACATGTTCTGTATCAGGCACATTGGGTCCAACTTCTTAAGGAGGTTCAAGACTCCGTATTTGCATAAACTCGTGGTTAACACAGGTATTTGAATTCGCTGGTATGGTCTTATTCATAGTAATTTTGTGGCATCTGCTTATGATTGCATGGTTTGCTCAACAGGCTATCCTAGAATGGAATAGGAGTATAATAAAACTATCAAAGGCTTAAAGAGCGGGGTGAGACATATACTCAATCGTGCGATGAGATCGGTGTTCAGAGATGGGCGTTAACATTCGATGGGGTCATCGTTGGGAACATATGACGACAAACTTGGTAGAGTGCATAAATTCTATCCTGAAGGGTGCACGCAACCTTCCTGTGACTGCCAATCTGCCATTTTTAGGTCTACTTTCTATCGACTAAACAAATTGTTTACTCGAAAGAGCACCGAGGCTCATGAGCGTGTCTGCAACGGATTCACGTATTCAGAATGAGTGGGGAATAGGCGTCAGAAACAGTATACGCTCCCACGCCCAAACAAAAAGTAGAACGAGTGGCCCATCCATCTCTTTACAGTTGTATCGTGATGCACGACACAACGATCTATATAGATGTGCAGACCGGCTGGCCCCAACTGTATAGTGAAATCCGGTGGAAATCACGAAGTAGAGGAAAAAACTTCGACTTCAATGAAGTGGTATACTTATCTAGAAACACAACCATTCCTAGCACGCAGAAAATATGAGCCCGGACGTACCACGCAATGGACTCCTACGTGTCACAGGTTTGGTGTCTCTGCACCGCCGGACCCATACAAGATTTACTTTACCCAAGACGTGATCGTGCGGACCGGGCTCTCGACCAAAACAAGTAAAGCAGTTCTCCACAAAAAACTGGTGACTGCTGTCCGTTCTACTTATGACGGGCTCCCCATTAATCGGGAGGCCAAGTATATGTGTCATGTTTTCCAGCGTCATAGTCACTTCGCCGACTAGAAGGTGAAACGTGTGGGTTTTCGATCTCCATCGTTCTACCAAGGCACTCAGTAGTGCAAAATAGTTTCTCATTTCACCTACTCGCAAAACATGTTAAAACCCAACAACTGCTAGTGCCGCTGCAGCTATATCGTTAAACATCTCTGCAGATCAATTTTTTGGGCAACAAATTTCTGATCGCCTACAAAAAAAAATAACAGTGGATGATCTAGATATTTAATACTATGTTTTTCAAGTAAGGTAAAATTACGAACTATTCTTTTTTTTTTTCTTCACTGAAACTGTAAACCTTCACTATATTCTTCTTCCTCCCACACTTACCCTAAATCCTTTCACCCCTCAATGCACAACCCTCCTGCAATATTTCACTCTAACATACCCTCATAGTATAAGTGAAACTCTTGCTTCTTCCGTTTTGTATTTAAAGACCGGCTTCATCATTTTTCTCAATACGTGTCGTACATACAGCAAAGGAGCCTGTCAATTGCAACCTGCATTTGGGGGAATTCTAAACTAATCAAAATGCTAGTCATGTCTGTATGTAGGGGATAAGGAACACATTTCGAGATGTGGAAGTCCCTACCTGCTAATCGCAGCTTGCGTTTTGTAGCTGCTTGCATGTTTTTACTTTTTCGTTTCACACAATACGTTACTATCAAAACATTTAACGATATTTAACCATCAATTTTACATGAAATTAAGTAATTAACTTTACATTATATTCTCCCTAAGAGAATTTTGATTTCTCCTTAGAAGACTATGGCGCCAAAATCAAATAGTTCCCGCCAAAAAAGCCAAGCATTAAAAAGTAGAACCAAAGGCGAAGATAAATAAAACGCAAAACTGTTGGTTTGCATCCCCACCACCACCACCGCCTTCTGCTTGGGCCATTTCTGCAATGGATGAAGCTCTGATATCGGTGGACCGTTGGGCGAAGGGAAGCCAGGCGTACTTCCTGACCCACCTCCACGCCGATCACACCAAAGGCCTCTCTTCCACGTGGTCCCACGCTCCTCTCTACTGCTCCTCTTTCACCGCTGACCTCATTCCCTTAAAGTTCTCCGACTTCGACCTCTCTCTCCTCCACGTCTTCGAAATCGGCACCTGGCAAACCCTCAACCTCATCTCCCGTTCCTCCGGCGCCCCCACTGCCGTCGAATTCATCGCAATCGATGCCTGTCACTGCCCCGGTAACCATATCTTTCCCGTCTCGCTTCTTTCGCTGTTGCACTCTAACTGTTTGATTTATGTTCTGAGTGAGATCGAACTCTTCCGTTTCTTTTCCATTATCAGAGTAGTTAAGCTCATGTTAGAGAATCTGCAGTTTAGTAGTTAGCTATGAAACATTTTGTATAAATTCACAGACAAGCGAAAGAAATAACGACTTTCACATTCTTAATTTTACTTTGTAACACCTGTTTTACTGTTTGGAATTTGACACGTGAAAATAATTTGTGGATCTTTAAGTTGGTGAAATTGGTTGAGTGCAAAATTTTGTCTAGGGTTATGTTTATAACTCTTTACGGAAGAGTTTCATGTAATGGAGCTCTTCCATGAAAATCCCTATTCCATTTTCACTTCTGAACCAACTATACCCTAGCCGTGAAATTTTCAACGTGGAACATGGAAGGGAACTGGAAATCAGGGCAGCGGACTGGAATTTGTATTGAATGGACCCTTTTTGAAGACTGTTTTAATTCTCGTGTTTGAGGACATTGTATGGGTTTGGTTTGGTTGTTTTGGTTAAGGTTCGGTTATGTTGCTGTTTCGTGGCGAGTTTGGGTGCATGCTGTACACGGGGGATTTTCGATGGGAGGTGGGTTGTGAGAGGGCTGCGAAGGCAAAGGAGATGCTTGCGGGTGCTATCAAGGATGATAAGGTGGATGTGGTTTACCTTGACAACACGTATTGTAATCCTATCTATGATTTTCCAAATCGCCAAGTTGCAGCTCAGCAGGTATGGCAGACTCCACTTCCATGCATAACAATTGAAAATGATAACTAAAATGATATTTGCTGAACACAAAAAAAAAAAAAAAAAATGAATGATATAAGAGATACTTGAGAAAACCGAAATTGATTAAATGGATGAACATGTTACATATTCTTGGTTATATATGTATACATTTTGGTATCGGTTATTTCAATGGTCGGAAATAATGTGAAAATGATGTTCAGGATTACATAGGTCAGACAAGTGTTGCTCATAATAGATTTCAGTGAAATTCATGCATAGTTGCATACTCTCAAGTTTTTATTGCTGCTCAATATATCTTGGTTGTTATTTGATTTCTTATTTCAGGTTATTGATATCATTACTTCTCATCCTGACCATGATGTTATTATTGGGATTAACACTCTGGGAAAAGAAGATCTTTTGGTTCAAATTTCAGAGGCGCTTAAGATTAAGGTCTCTTCCTCACAGCCATTCTTAGAGCAAGTTTCAATCAATGATTTTACTCGTGTTAGTGCAGTTAGTGTGGCTCTTTCATACACATGGAAGTTGCCGATTTGTGCAGCATTTTATGATTTGTTACAATATGATGTCTCTTGCACCCTTGCTCTGAATATTTATCTACATGTCTACAACCAAAGCATATATGTTAGCAACATGCTTGCTTCTGTTTTTGTTGTATCTATGCAGTATCAATTTATTATGCTTATCTCATACAAAGTTTTTGCAGTTTTTGGTTGCTACAGTTTGGAGTTAGCATTCTATTTTAGTTTCCTCTTGATTGGTTTGGCTTCATTTTCGATTGCAGATTTGGGTGTGGCCAGAGCGAATGTGGACTATGGATCTTCTTGGTTTCTATGATAACTTTACAATCAACACAAGTATTACTAGAGTGAGAGCTGTTCCTCAGTATAGCTTTAATGTTGAAACTTTAGAGGAACTGAACAGAATTAAGTGCCCAACCATAGGTATTATGCCATCAGGTCTTCCATGGGTAAAGAAATCCCCTCCGAAGACCAAGTGTATTTCACGTGCACATTTGACAGCTCGATGTAAGAAAGCAGAATGGAGTGAAGACGACGATGAGTACGAGCCAACAGGGGATATAGGAGGACCTCCCGAGAAGCTTCACAAGTACATATTTACTGTTCCATACTCTGATCATTCAAATTTTGCAGAGATAATGGATTTTGTGAAGCTTATCAGGCCAAAAAACCTGAAGGGCATTGTGTCTTCTTCATCATGTTATATTGAACCTATGTACTACCTCGGTCTACTTTGTCAAGGCAACCGTCCTTCAGAAGTGTTGAATAGCAAGCTTAAAAGGAAAGCTAGAGCTAAAGTAGCTGGGAGCAACAAAAAACCATCAGGTTCTTATAATGCTGAGTTGGTGAGAAAGAGAAGCATGACTTTGAAGGCCAGGCTTAAGCGAATTCGTTTGAGCAAGCATAGTATACTGAGAAAAGTGCGCAAGGGTGCGAAAATTCCGGATATAAGTGCTGATCTAAAGACCGACAGTGATGGAAATCAAGTGGAATAGACGACAAAGGAAATTGGATATGCATGGTCAGTGCCACAGCTGAAGTTAACGGTGCAAGGTATGGTCAACATGCTCCTTGACACAGCTTGGTAAATTTTCGTTGTACATTTTGAAAGGTCTGTCAATAGCAAGTTTATATGATCATCAGTATACGGTTCTCGATGAATCTGTGCACTCCTTTTGGATGTAGCCTTATTCTCTCTAGATGCAAAAGAAATTGTGGTAAAAATGTTAAGATGAGGTTGTCAATTGATTTAATGGACAATGTTATATATAATTTTGAGGTGCTACTGCCTACTGCTACACAAATCTGAAATCACGCATAATGATGAATGAAATATTTGTTAAATAAAACCTGAATACTGTAAACTATTTAAGCGCAACCCTCCTATAAATCTTATCTCTGTCAAGCCGAGTCTTTAGTTTAAGAAATCTGATGAACGCAAAACTATTCTTTAGAAGAGTTGTAAATAGTTATAATTATTAACAACAAAAGTTAAATAGTTATAATCCCCATGTTTTTGTTATGCGTTAGCTTTTATTGTTAATTTGAACTCTTTTTGTGTTCTATTTAATCCTATTTTTTAATTAATGATAAAGTAAAAATTGTTTAAATCATGTACTTATTTTGAAGTGGAGTTTTGATTTGATCAGCTTTGAAAAACAAAAATGGTATTTATTGTGATAAAAATAAAGTGGATGTACATTTATAAATTGGGCGGCTAAACTTCATATATTGAAGGAATTATTTTTANTAATAGATATATATAAATCATCTCTATTATATTGAGATAATTATATTAATAAATATTAATATTAAAATTATTTATTTATATTTTTTTATTTTATATCTATTTTATCTTCTTTATTTAGTTTACAACAGTATTGACCACAAGTTGTAGTTGTCATGCTTTGTTGTAAGCAATAAATTAAACCGTTAACAATAATAATAATAATAAATCCAGTGTGTTGTAATAATAATAATAATAAATCCAGTGTGTGCAGGACTCCACGGTTTCGGTGACGGTCAAAGCACGCTGCCTTATCATGATTGTTTTTATGAGAATTTTATTATATTATTTTTAATATTCAAACAATTTTTTTTTTTGTAATTATGTAATTTCTTCGTTCTTTTACTTTCCTTTCAACCTTAACAAAATTTTATCAGGAACTGTCTCATGTAACAGAAAAATGCATAACATCTTTTTCATCATGAACGTAATTTAAATATTTAATCAATATGTCCATAGTCCACACATGAACTCCGCGAGAAATTGAATACCCAGCCAGAAGTGTTGACTTAATGACCAGAGAATGTTCAATTTTCCACACTCGGGACATAATACAAGTCATTGCTCTGACCCATTCAACTCTTCATAGTTCAAACCCTCTAACCATAATAATCTGAAATTAGCGTCTTCTCCATGGTAACTTGTGACATGCCATATTGTTTCAACAACATGATGGAGCCATGCTTCTTGCTTTCTCTTTTCATCATCATATGCTTCTCTTTTCACCCTTACAATTCCCATGCAGCTTTGATTTCAATCACTGCAAACCAATCTCTCAGTGGTGATCAAACACTTGTCTCCAAAGATGAAAATTTTGAATTGGGTTTCTTCAAACCAGGTAACTCCTCTAACTACTACATAGGAATGTGGTACAAAAAAAGAGTCTCTCAAAGAACCTATGTTTGGGTAGCAAATAGAGATAACCCAGTTTCTGATAAAAATTCTGCAAAGTTGACAATATCTAAGGGTAACTTAGTACTCTTGGATCAGTCCCAAAATCAAGTTTGGTCAACAAATTTGAATTCTCCAAACTTAGATTCTTTAGTAGCTGTGCTTCTAGATAATGGGAATCTTATACTGAGTGATAGGCCTAATCCATCAGAATCAAATTCTCTATGGCAAAGTTTTGATCATCCAACAGATACATTCCTTCCTGGAGCCAAACTTAAGCTTGATAACAAAACCAAGAAGCCTCAATATCTCACTTCATGGAAGAGCACCGAAGATCCGGGTACGGGCTTGTACTCTTTGGAACTAGACCCTAAAGGAAGCGAAGCTTACTTGATCCTTTGGAACAAAACTGTAGAATATTGGACTAGTGGACCTTGGAATGGTCAAATTTTCAGCGGGGTGCCTGAAATGAGGTTGAATTACATCTACAATTTCTCCTTCCATGATGAACCTGATGAGGCTTACTTCACTTACACGGTGTATAACTCTTCGATTCTTTCGCGGCTCGTGATGGATGTCTCCGGGCAGATCAAGCAGCTTTCGTGGCTGGACAATACACAGAATTGGAACTTGTTTTGGTCTGAACCAAGGCATCAGTGTGAGGTTTACACCTTCTGCGGCGCGTTTGGGAGTTGTACTGAGAATTCTATGCCTTACTGTAATTGTTTGACAGGCTATGAGCCAAGTAATTCATCTAACTGGAACTTAGAGGATTACTCAAGTGGATGCAAGAGAAGAACAAAGTTCCAATGCGAGACGGCGAATCCTAATGGTGGTGCAAAGGACAGGTTTATGGCATTTCCAAACATGGGATTGCCTTCACCTGCACAACATGTAAGTGCTGGGGATGCAGAGGAATGCGCTTCAACTTGCTTAGAGGACTGTTCTTGCACAGTATATGCATATGGCAATAAAGGTTGTGTAATTTGGAATGGTGACCTCTTGAATTTGCAGCAGCTTTCTCAAGATGATAGTAACGGAGAAACCATGTTTCTCAAGCTTGCAGCATCTGAATTTGATGATCCTAAGAGCAGCAAGAGGAGAACCATTGGTGCTGTTGCAGGTGCTATTGGTGGCATGGTGATTATCCTAGCACTTACTCTATTTTTCTTGGTGAGGAGAAGGAGACAAGTTCAATCAGGAACGTTGGTTGAAGGCTCATTGAAGACATTTGGATACAGAGATTTGCAAATTGCTACAATGAATTTCTCAGATAAATTGGGAGGAGGAAGTTTTGGTTCTGTCTTCAAGGGGACACTGCCAGATTCAAGTGTCATAGCAGTGAAGAAGCTCGAAAACATTAGCCAAAGTGAGAAACAGTTCCGGACAGAAGTGAGCACAATTGGGACAGTCCAGCATATCAATCTGGTTAGGCTCCGCGGATTCTGTTCCGAAGGTACTAGAAAACTTCTAGTCTATGATTACATGCCAAATGGCTCCTTGGATTCAAACTTGTTTCATGAGAAGGGATTCAAGTCCAAGGTGTTGGAATGGAAAGAAAGGTACCAAATTGCTCTTGGGACAGCTAGAGGACTGGCTTATCTCCATGAGAAGTGTAGAGACTGCATCATACACTGCGACGTGAAGCCGGAAAACATTCTTTTAGATGCTGATTTTTGTCCAAAAGTGGCACATTTTGGCCTTGCAAAGCTGGTTGGAAGGGAAGTTGGCCAGGTCCTAACAACCATGAGAGGAACAAGGGGATACCTCGCTCCAGAATGGAATTCTGGGGTGCCTGTAACTGCCAAAGCCGATGTCTATAGTTATGGAATGATGCTGTTCGAGTTTGTGTCCGGTAAGAGGAACTCAGATCCCCCAGAAGATGGACAAGTTAGGTTCTTCCCTACATGGGCGGCAAAAACAGCAAGCGAAGGCGGCAATGTGCTTAGCCTTTTGGATCCAAAGTTGAAGGGAAATGCTAACATCGAAGAGGTCATTCGAGTCATCAAAATCGCTTCTTGGTGTGTCCAAGATGATGAGATTCATAGGCCATCCATGAGTCAGGTAGTTCACATCCTTGATGGTGTGTTAGATGTGGCTTTTCCTCCTGTGCCAATATTCCTACAAGCCTTTCTTGAGAACCAAGAAACTACAGTTTTCTTCATTGAATCAGGCTCTAATCAGAGTTCACATATGAAAAGCTCCACAACCTCCTCTTAGGCCAAGGGAAATGCTATGAAACATGAACTTTTCAGTTGTACTTGTAATATGAATATGAATGTAAACTTTGCCATTAGAATGAATGTTATATCATATATGAATGCCTGTGAATCTCTGATATTTTGCAGTCTCTTTACCATGTATCAATATTTTCTCAATTTTCTTGCCGAAAAATTACTCTCTTCCCTCTCACATAACTTGACTACTATTGGTATCAAAGAACTAAAACAAACATAAGTTGCACCCGGGTCATGGAAAATAGTTTGAAAAGTTTGGTTCCATTTAGCTATTGGAATCGAAGAATTAAATGCAACAGCATTTAAAATACCATCAGACTACGAAAGAATACCAAGTCAAGAAAAAGTTTAGTCATAAGTATTTAATTTTAAATGTATATTTAGAGAAACATTCACTTGCTCATGAGTCATGTGCCAGGAAAATTTATCAGTGGAATAGAATCTAAATCAGCTGATACAATATAATTCACATATCAACTCATTAAGAATCATTTTGAACTTGATATAAGCATAAAGCTCATTTTTCACTTGCTCTAAGATTGTTTCCACTTGTCTATTTTGCAGGTACTTGCATCAAGAAAATTTCTAGCATTCTTGAAAATTTAAAATCTTAGTTATTGCACCTCTCTTGGATTCTTAACTCTATTATACTTCTAACTGTTGTTGTGTTTTATGTTAGTTGCATTAAATTAAAGTTATTATATAATGAAATAATGAATTCTACAAATAAAGTACAAAAATATATATATTCATTTAAGTATCAATTTAACATATTTCTTTTAGTAATTTTCTAACAAAATAGAGTTTTTTTCAAATATTAAACTTTTATTATTATATAAATTTATATAATTTTGCTAGATAAACAATATGGGTACGATGTAAACAATGGGTTGTACTTCAATCTCACTAAAATAAAAAAACATTCTACCCCATTTATCCACCACAAACCTAGCCTCTCACCTTCCACCTTTCTCTCCTTTTACCGCAACCGCTTTGCTCCTCCTTTTCTGTCACGCCATTACCAACACACTTCACTGCCGCTGTCCCACTAACTGATTCTTCTCCCATATGTCGCACCGTGCCTGTCCTCCCTGCAACTGATGCCGCCGCTGCACCTTCTTTAACTATACGTCGCGCCGCCCCTGTTCTCCTTGCAAGCAATGCTGCTGCTGCGCGCCTTCTTCTCCCCTCCGTGACGTCGCACAGTCGCCAAGTCAGAGGCCTTGTTCCGCCACTGCTCCAACATTGCACCTCTCTCCTTGCTTCCACACCCGTTGCATCATGTCTTCGCCATTTCCATAGCATGCTGCTTTGCTTCGTTTATCCAAATGGTATGACCCAAATAAACATCTACATCTTAGTAAAAAAAATCATCTGCATACATAGTAAAATAAACGAGCATGTGCATGCAGAATCAAACAAATTAAGTAAAATACCAATAATATACTCAAATATACATCCACTTTAGAATGAAAAGAACTATCCGCATATATATAGTAAATAAACATTTGACTTAGTTGATAAAAAATAAGCAACAAGATAGCAGCTACGGGAGGCACCGGGCCATAATACAGCAGCGGCGCAATAACACAGGATTACGAAAGAGTGATTGTGACAAAAATAAAAAAATTTTTAAAATTATGATTAAACTTAATTAATTTAAAATTTAATTTTTAAAATTAAAATTAATTTTTTATTTTTTCAAATTATTTTGAATAATGCTATACATTCAAGTCTTTTTATGAATTAAGTCTAACCAAATTAAATAATTAAATTTAGAATAATACTATTTATAACTAATTTTTATTAATATTAGATCAATTTAATTTAACTTGTTAATAAAATCATTTGAATGTGTAATATTATTCATTATATTATACAGTCTAATCTGTTTGATAGCGTTTTAGTCTAGTCTAGTTAGACTATTAACTGGGAAAGACCTTGTAGGAATAGGATGCTACACCAGACACAGGATCTTGTGGGATTATTTATTGAAATAAAACCCAATAAATATTTTATTAAGCAGACTTGCTTTGATTACCAGGTATTTAATCCAACGGAGAGCAATGACGGTGTGAACATAACTACATAAGTACTGTATATTACGTTGGATGAAAAAAATATTATCAATTAAAATACTTAAATTTGTATTTGTATGACGTAACATCTACTTTGTATCGACACCAAAAAAAAAAAAAACCATCTAATTTGTATTTGAAAACGAAAATGAAATAGGCTGCCATTCCATGTCTCCATCCTTTCCAATTTTTCATTTACCAAGTCTCCTCAAACATAGTTGCATAACCAGAATAAATAAATATATGAAACCTATTAATTGGAAAAAAATTTCATCACTTTTTTTCTTTAGAAATGATATATACTACATTAGTTTTAATATTCAAACAGACAGATGTATAAATTTTATTCGCCTCATTTTATATTCTTGAGAAATTTTTTGTAACTCAACTTTGACATTGAATAATAAACCAAAGAACATTGTACTGCATACATATGTGTTTTGATAATTAATTCTTAAATATAATTTGAATTAATAATCATTTCTAAAAGCTAGTTAAAATAATAAAGTATTTATACGTCTACCTAAGGGTTCTTTTTTATTTTAAAAAATCATCTTTAGTCTTACTTACACCAACTGAATTAGTGGAAGAACCTTTTTTTTTTATATCAACAAATAAATAGTCATTTCCACATTTAAATGAATATTCAAATAAACTTTGTAATTGTAAGAAAGTGACGTTTTACTGACAGTATGCAAACAAATTTGGATAATAAACGAATAGTTGAATAATTATTTGGTAATAAATATTAAGAGAGTCATTTAATCACGTTGTCAACATAAAGATTATTTAATATTTTCATGTTATAAAAACAACACATGGAACTTTAATTAATATATTATTTAA
>NC_029787.2:19342837-19364578 GCF_000816755.2 Arachis ipaensis
TGAATATATATAATATATAAATATTATATATTATGCATAAAGAAGGTTCAAAGTTCAAAATAATCACCACAACATTCACGGCATAAAGTCTGCTAGAAATAAAATGCAATATTTTCTAGGCCAGAAGTGGCAGAATGGTCAATTCCACAAGTGAAGTCTTTGTTGACTTGAAGAGAACACAAACAAAATCAAATACAGAAGCTATTCACTTTCACACACACACACACACACACACACACACACAAAACAAAGACCAAGTCCAAGTCCATTTCTCTCCGAGACCCATTCCACACTCAAATCAATAATTCTAACCTTTTCTCTTCTAAATCCCCTCAATAAAACTCTTCAATGGCAATAGCAAATTCTCCAAGCAGCTTGTGAAAAGCCATAGTTTCAAAAAACAATATGAAGAGCCCATGGCTCAGGCTTTCTCTTTTAACCACCATAACCATATGCTTCTTTTTTCACCCTCACAATTCCCATGCAGCTTTAACCTCAATCACTTCAAACCAATCTCTCTCCGGTGACCAAACTCTTGTCTCCAAAGATGAAAACTTTGAACTGGGTTTCTTCAAACCAGGTAACGCCTCTATCTACTACATAGGCATGTGGTACAAAAAAAGAGTCTCACAAAGAACCTATGTTTGGGTAGCAAATAGAGATAACCCAGTTTCTGATAAAAATTCTGCCAAATTAACAATATCTAAGGGGAATTTAGTACTCTTAGATGAATCCCAAAAACAAGTTTGGTCAACAAATTTAAGTCCTTCCAACTCAGATTCTAGAGCTGCTGTGCTCTTAGATTCTGGGAATCTTATATTGAGTGATAAGCCTAATCCTTCAGAATCAGAATCTCTATGGCAAAGTTTTGATCATCCCACAGATACATGGCTTCCTGGTGGCAAAATTAAGCTTGATAAAAAAACTGGTAAACCTCAGTACCTAACTTCTTGGAAGAACACTCAAGATCCTGGAACAGGATTGTTCTCTTTGGAACTAGACCCTAAAGGAAGCAAAGCTTACTTGATCCTTTGGAACAAAACTGAAGAATATTGGACTAGTGGAGCTTGGAATGGTCAAATTTTCAGCGGGGTGCCCGAAATGAGGTTGAATTACATCTACAATTTCTCCTTCCATGATGAAGCTGATGAGGCTTACTTCACTTACACGGTGTATAACTCTTCGATTCTTTCGCGGTTCGTGATGGATGTCTCCGGGCAGATCAAGCAGCTTTCATGGCTGGACAATACACAGAATTGGAACTTGTTTTGGTCTCAACCAAGGCAGCAGTGTGAGGTTTACACCTTCTGCGGCGCGTTTGGGAGCTGTACTGAGAATTCTATGCCTTACTGTACTTGTTTGACAGGCTATGACCCAAGTAATTCATCTAACTGGAACTTAGAGGATTACTCAAGTGGATGCAAGAGAAGAACAAAGTTCCAATGCGAGACGGCGAATCCTAACAGTGGTGCAAAGGACAGGTTTATGGCGTTTCCAAACATGGCAGTGCCTAATAATTCTGTAGCTTTGAGTGCAGGGAATGCAGAGGAATGTGCTTCATCCTGCTTGAACCAATGTTCTTGCACTGCTTACGCCTTTAACAGTAAAGGTTGTTCGGTTTGGAAGGGTGATCTCTTGAATCTTCAGCAGCTTACTCAAGGAGATAGCAGTGGACAAACCTTGTTTTTAAGGCTTGCTGCTTCTGAATTTCATGATAGTAAGAGCAACAAGGGGACAATAATCGGCGCAGTCGCAGGTGGCGTTGGCGCCATAGTGGTAGTCCTTGCAGCCCTTATCTGTTTCTTGGTGAGGAGAAGGAGGCGAATTCAAACCGGGACAACCATGGAGGGTTCTTTGGTGGCTTTTGCATACAGAGATTTGCAAAATGCGACAAAGAACTTCTCTGAGAAACTTGGAGGAGGAGGATTTGGTTCTGTTTTCAAAGGAACACTGTCTGATTCCAGTGTCATAGCAGTGAAGAAGCTTGAGAGCATCAGCCAAGGCGAGAAGCAGTTCCGGACGGAAGTTAGCACAATTGGGACAGTCCAGCATGTGAATCTTGTTAGGCTCCGCGGCTTCTGCTCCCAAGGCACAAGGAAGCTTCTAGTCTACGATTTCATGCCTAATGGCTCTTTAGATTCAAGTTTGTTTCATGAGAAGGACTCCAAGGGGTTGGATTGGAAAACAAGGTACCAAATCGCACTTGGGACAGCCAGGGGACTAACTTATCTCCACGAGAAGTGCAGAGATTGCATCATACACTGCGATGTGAAGCCGGAAAACATACTCTTAGACGCCGAATTTTGTCCGAAAGTGGCAGATTTCGGCCTAGCAAAGCTTGTGGGAAGGGACTTCAGCAGAGTCCTTACAACAATGAGAGGAACAAGGGGATACCTTGCGCCGGAGTGGATTTCCGGAGTGCCTATAACAGCGAAAGCAGATGTATACAGCTATGGAATGATGCTATTTGAATTGGTGTCAGGTAGGAGGAACTCCGAGCCGTCAGAAGATGGACAAGTCCGATTCTTCCCTACAACTGCGGCCTACACGGTGAACCAAGGTGGCAATGTTCTTGACCTATTGGACCCAAAGTTGGAGGGAAATGCTGAGATTGATGAGGTGGTTAGAGTGATCAAAGTTGCTTCCTGGTGCGTACAAGATGATGAGGCTCAAAGGCCTTCCATGGGTCAAGTTGTTCAAATTCTTGAAGGGCTTTTGGATGCTTCTTTTCCTCCAGTTCCAAGGTCACTACAGGCATTTGTTGAGAACCAAGAACACATTGTTTTCTTCACTGATTCAAGCTCTACACAGAGTTCACAAGCCAAAAGCAATGTCTCCACAACTTCTTCTCAAGCCAAAAGCAATGTGTCTTCTACAAGCCAGCAACAGCAAGATTAGGAGTACTAAGTTTATTGGTTACAATAGCTATGCTTTGATTTTGTGGTGTCAATTGTATTAACTATTAAGTGGTTCGGTTAGTAGTTTGTACACTGAGGAACTTTTACCCAACATTATGCTTGTATATGAAAAAATAATGTCACCTTAAAGTATTCTTGGTTATATATGTTTTGGTATGAAAAAATAATGTTTTGGTATGGTTTATTTCAATGGCTAGGAATAATGTGAAAATGATCTTCAGGATTAAAATAGATAAGCAAAAGTTTTGCTCATAATTGATTTCAGTGAAAATTCAGGCATAGTTGCATACTCTATAAACTTTTATTGCTGCTCAATATGTTTTGGTTGTTATTTGATTTCTCATTTCAGGTTATTGATATAATTGCTTCCCATCCTGAGCATGATATTATTATTGGGATTAACACTCTGGGGAAAGAAGATCATTTGGTTCAAATTTCAGAGGCGCTTAAGATTAAGGTCTCATCCTCACAACCATTCTTTTTAGAGCAAAGTCCAATTAACGATTCTAGTCTCATCTTAGTGTAGTTAGTGTGTCTCGTTCATACACGAGTCTTATTGATCTTTGTCAGCATTTTATGACTTCTCATAATATGATGTGTCTTTTACTCTTGCTTATAAATGAAAAAAGGTAGGCCGGCTTTCCAAAACCTGCAGCCAGTGGCGGAGCTCTTGAATGAAATTTTTGGAGGGGTCAAAAAATTTTAACAAAAAAATTAGGAAAAAAGACGGATGGGTCCTTGATTTTCTAAATTTTTGACAAATACATCCTTGACAAAATTTAAATATAAAAAAGTTCATGATTTTAATAAACGGAGGACAATTTAGTCTTTCCGTCTATTTGCCTTTCATACACCAAACGGAATTGGCTGACGTGGCTGAAACGGTGTTCAGGTGTCCGTTACGGTGCTACGCTGGAAGGAGAATAAAGTTCGAAAGACAAATAAGTCCTTGACGTCATTTTGTAAATAAAGTTCGAAAGACAAATAGGTTCTTGAGAATTTAGTTCATTATTCTTCTATATGTATCATATATTACTATCTAATTTAATAATCAAATATGTCACATGACACTCTTATTAAAATTGAGAGAAAGTATTTTTTTTTTCAAAATTAATAAACTCCTTTCCTAAATTCTCTCATCTATCTCTCTCCATTTTTCTATTTCTCTCTACTATTTTTACTCTATATATAATTATATTTTATATTAGTAATTTGACAAATCAAAATATGTCATTCGATATTTTTTTACAATTAAAATATTTTAAATGTAAAAGTATACACATTAAATTATTTTAAATTTTAGATAACGAATGTTAAAATTAATTATTAATAAAAAATTAGACTTTTTCATATAAAATAATAACTAAAAATCTTATTATTTAATTTTTTATCTGCAGATATTTTGGTCTTCTTAGCCAGAGACTTTTGTCAACTTACGACTTTTTTGTAAAAGTAGTTTGATTTTATAAATTTTTTGTGTCATGCATAGTTTATACTGTTAGAACAAAGTGAACTATAGTTTTAAAAAAAATTATTCTCGTAATGTTATTATGGATAAAAATACTAGTTCTAATATAATATACAAATGCACTAATGCTAACTTAATACATGAATGAAGCACAAATGAACTAATGCTAACTTGATGCATAAATGAACTCATGCTAACTAATGCACTGGTATGATGAAAACTGAACTAATGCAATTTAACAAATTCTATTATAATACACAAATGCACTAAAACTGAACTAATGTAATTTAAGAAAAAAAAAAGGAGTAGAACAAGTCCAATTTCTGCAATTTTAATACAAATAATTTAAATTGCAAAATACAACAAGTTAACTAGATTTTAAAATACAAGCATAATTTTATAAACTAAATTATCATAATAGAAGCATAATAGAAGTATAATGAACTAAATTCTCAATGACCTATTTGTCCTTCGAACTTTATTTGCAAAATGACGTCAAAGACTTATTTGTCCTTCGAACTTTATTCCCCTTCCAGCGTGGCACCGTAACGGATACCTGGACACCGTTTCAGCCACGTCAGCCAGTTCCGTTTAGTGCATGAGAGGCAAATAGACGGAAGGACTAAATTGTTCTCCGTTTGTTAAAGTCAGGAACTTTTTTGTATTTAAATTTTGTCAGAGATATATTTGTCAAAAATTTAAAAAATCAAGGACCTATCTGTCTTTTTTCCAAAAAATTATACAATAATATTTATAAAAATTATTTTTTAATATAATTTTTTCTTATTAAAAAAGTAGATTTTTTTTTAAATTATACGAAATCAATTATAATTTATAAGTTAATTTTTGACATTTTAAACAATTAATTTTATCTTTGACCGTATCTATCTCTCAAAAATCTCAAGACTATTTAAGTATTTATCTTTATTGTTATTTTTATTATAATCAAATATAATATATTGCAACAAAATAAAATTTTAACTTTTCAGCAAATAAAATATTCAAATTCATTAATATAAACAATGCTAATACTTCATGACATTTAAGTAACAATGTTGATTTAAAAATAAAATAATAATTTTTATTAACAACGGGTATTTTTACTAGCTATGTTATCATTGGTTTAACTTTAAAATTGTAATGCACCGCTATACATCAGGATAAATAAGTTATACCTCGGTTACACAAGCCGAATTTCAAAACAAAATTCACAATAACCAACCTACTCTGAGATTCTCGGACCCACTCACCTTCAATAATGTGGACTTCAGCACTCTCCCAAGGATCTCGGGTCGAGTCAGTTGCAACCAACGGCTCGGAGAATAATTCAACGAAAGAGCCTATAAATCAACCAAGAGGCATAACAGCAAAACACACTGAACAAAATACATAACTCATTGATCGTATACCTCTTTAAGCAAGTAATCTCTTACTGACTTGGGCGTCGGAGTCCCTTTTGCAGGTACCATGCTCGGGTTCGAGTTCACGAGGATAGTCTCATCTGAGTGAGGACTGACAGACGCATCGGAGCTCGCGCAAGGCCTACCTATAGCTCGGAGAGAGCATCCTTGCAAGAACATTTGGCGCCCACCGTGGGCCGCGTAGCCTCATTTTTTAATTTTTATAACACCTCTATACCAGCTTCGTACACTTTTTTTTTCTTCCCAGGGGCTGAAGCATGACGGACCTCTCAAAGACTCAGCAACCCCCTCGAACTAATGCCGACCTCATGGCTGCCAATGCTGTTCTGCTAGCAGAAAATCAACGAATGGCCAAGCTGTTAGCAATAATGCAGAACAACAGTGAAAAAAAGAATGACAAGAAAGAAAATGCCGATCAACACGAAGAACATCAGTCGAAGTCTAATGCAAAGACAGGGGAAACACCCCCCAAAACAAGGAGAAGGCGGACTAATCCTTTCTCGGAAGAAATGAGTTTAAAAATGCCTAAGAATTTTACACTGCCAATGACATTAACACCGTACAAGAGAATCGAAGATCCTAAAGTTCATGTTACAAATTTTGAATCTATGAAGTTTCTTAACAGCGACTCCGATCCCATCTTGTGTCAGTCTTTTCCTACCTTTTTAGATGGAGCTGTATTACTATGGTTCTCTAATTTACCTGAAGGTTCTATCACGAGCTTTGACGAATTTGCAAAGCTATTCATTAACCATTTTGCAGCTTCCAAGATTTATGTAAGAGACTCCGACTACCTCAACACGATCAAACAAGGACAGCACGAAAGCCTAAAAGATTACATGACACGCTTCACAATAGCGGCCATGAAAATTCCCGACCTCAACCCAGAGGTACAGCTTCACGCAATAAAAAGTGGCCTTCGACCAAGGAAATTCCAGGAAGCAATAATTGTCGCAAAGCTGAAGACATTGGAAGAATTCAGAGAAAAAGCAACTAGACAGATTGAAATAGAAGAATTACGCAAAGCTCGAAGAAGCGAGAAGCCACCATCCCGGAAGGAGGAAGATAAACCTTACAGGTCCCAAAATAAGGACTCTAAAAAACCTTTTAAACTAACCCCAAAATTTGATTCTTACACCAGGTTTAATACCAAAAGAGAAGATATCATCAAGGAGATAATCCATAACAAGCTCATAAAACCGCCAAGCAAGGCAGGAACATACCAGGACCAGAAATACGTCGATAGAAGCAAGCACTGTGCATTCCACCAAATGTTTGGTCACACCACCGATGAGTGTGTGGTAGCTAAAGACTTATTGGAGAGACTCGCGAGGCAGGGCTTGTTAGACAAATATGTCACCTCCAGAAACCAAAAAGAACCAATCAGAGACACAGATAGGCCGAGCTATAGCTCAGATAAAAAAGAGAAAGGAGCATGGCACGGTCCAGTCGAAACCCCTACCTCCAAGCGGATTATAAACTACATTTCGGGTGGCTTTGCTAGAGGCGGGGCCACCAATACAGCTAGAAAGAAGAGCTATCGATCTATTATGGGAATGGAAAGGTCTCGCCAAGGCCCGCCAACTCCATCCTCACCTGCCCACATCAGCTTCAGTCCTGGTAACTTTAAGTCTCAGAGCCCTAATTTGGACGACCCGGTAGTAATCTCAATACGAGCAGGGGAGTTAATGGTAAAAAAAAGTCTTGCTTGACCCAGGAAGCAGTATCGATGTCCTATTCTATTCCACGTTCAAAAAAATGCAACTAAGCGAAAAGGCATTGCATCCATCAGGTGGAGAATTGATGGGTTTCTCCAGAGAAAGAGTCCCCATATCAGATTATGTATGGCTAAGAACTACATTGGGAGAACCCCCGAATTAAAAAACATTGGATATTCAATTTTTGGTAGTTTGACTGTTTTAGTCCTTATAATGTTATCTTAGGACGTCAGTCCCTTAATTCTTTTAGAGCTATTGTCTCCACAATTCATATATGCGTCAAGTTTTCTGTGCAGGATAACGTAGTGGCAACAATGCACGGAGACCATAAGGAAGCTGGACAATGTTACAATGCAAGTTTGAAGACCATCTCGAAGGAAACCATTCCGAGAATCCATTCCGTCTACAACTCGGAAAGCATTCCAACGCTGGCCGAGATGGACCCCAGAGACAACAATGGTCGCCCTGCCCCAACGGACGAGTTAGAAAAGGTACAGCTCGGACAGGTAAACCAGTACACTAATATCGATTCCATTTTTTCTGCAGGAACAAAACAAAAACTGGTAGACATACGAAAAGACAATGCCGATCTGTTTGCATGGACTCCTGCTGATATGCCGGGAATCGATCCAAACTTTATATGTCACAAACTAGCAATCAACCCTACCACCCGACCTATAAGACAAAAGAAACGAAACCTGGGTACAGAAAGAAGAAATGCAGCAGTACTAGAAGTTCAGAAATTACTTGATGCAGGTTTCATCCGAGAAATTCGCTTTTCCTCCTGGCTATCAAATGTAGTAATGGTCAAAAAGAGTTCGGAGAAATAGCGAATGTGCGTAGACTTTACAGATTTGAACAAAGCTTGCCCGAAGGATTCCTACCCACTTTCGAATATCGACAGATTAGTAGATGACACTTCGGGATATCAAGCGCTGAGTTTCCTGGATGCCTATTCCGGCTACAATCAAATACAGATGCACCCAGATGACGAAGAAAAAATAGCATTCATCACAGACCAAGGTAATTTTTGTTATAAAGTTATGCCCTTCAGATTAAAGAATGCAGGAGCAACCTATCAAAGACTGATGAATAAGGTATTCAAAGATCAAATCGGTCGGAACATAGAAATATATGCCGATGACATGGTGATCAAGTCAACCTCAGAACAGCAACATGAGGTCGACCTTAAAGAAGTTTTTCGACAACTCAAAAAATACGACATGAGGTTAAACCCGGAAAAGTGCGCGTTTGGAGTACATGGGGGAAAATTCCTCAGATTCTTATTAACAAATAGGGGGATAGAAGCCAACCCAGACAAATGCCAAGCCATAGTCAATATGAAATCACCTCGGTTAGTAAAAGAAGTACAACAACTCACAGGCCGCCTAGCAGCCCTTTCACGATTTTTGCCTGCAGCAGCTGCAGGGTCATACCACTTTTTTAACACTGAGAAAGGGAGAAAAGTTCTATTGGATAGACGAATGTGAAAAAGCCTTCGCCGAATTCAAAAGCATGCTCGGTTCACCACCTATCCTAAGGAAGCCACAACAAGGTAAACCTCTCTTCGTGTTCCTTTCAATTTCAACTAACACGGTTAGTTCCGTGTTGGTAACAGAAACAGGGAAAGAACAACACCCGGTGTACTTTGTGAGCAAAGTCCTATAAAACGCCAAAACAAGGTATCTGACCATAGAAAAGCTGGCATTCGGCTTGGTAATCACAGCTCGATGCCTGCGACATTATTTTCAAACACATACGATAATAGTTCAGACAGGCCAACCCTTACGGTAAATACTCTCCAACCCAGACTTGGCGGGACGACTAACAAAGTGGGCAATAGAGCTCTCCGAATTCGACATCTCTTATCAATCGCGGGGATCTCCGAAAATACAAGCCCTCACCGACTTCATATAAGAATTTACCGACCTCGAAGAACCACCCAAGGCATGGGAGCTGTTTGTAGATGGTGCATCCAACGATAGAGGATGCGGAGCAGGAATCCTAATCAAGGACAACTCGGGAGTCCACGCCAAACAATCGGTCAAATTTCTTTTTCAAGCAATAAATAATCAAGCAGAATATGAAGCACTCCTTGCAGGCCTCATACTAGCAGAACAAATAGGGGTCAGCAATCTAAAGGTATATTGTGACTCTTTGCCTGTGGTACAACAAGTAACAGGTAACTTTCAGGTACAAGACTCACTCTTAGAAAAATACCTAAGCTCAGTCAAACACATAATACAACATTTTTAGAATTTTGAAATTTCACACATACCTAGAGAACAAAACTGTAGGGCAGACCTTTTATCTAAACTGGCTGCGTATGGAGAAAACGGTTCCCAAAACAAATTACACCATCTCACACTAACGGAACCAAGTTTAGATATCAAATATGTGTCAAGTATATCGCAGGTAGAAGACTAGCGAAGTCCACTCATTCATTATCTAAGAACTGGTGCAATACCGGACAAAGAAAACCCGAGGTTATTTAGACATAAGGCCAGCCATTACACCTTGATAGGAGCCGACCTGTATCGGCGAGGAGTCTCCAGGCCATTACTAAAATGTCTCG
The DNA here is from genome assembly GCF_000816755.2 of Arachis ipaensis. Lineage (NCBI taxonomy): Eukaryota > Viridiplantae > Streptophyta > Magnoliopsida > Fabales > Fabaceae > Arachis > Arachis ipaensis. The sequence goes on from NC_029787.2 coordinate 19,352,938, forward strand.
ACTGGGAAAATGCAGCCGAAGCCATTGACGAACTCCATGACGGCATTTGTGGACATCACGCAGGAAGTAGAAGCTTGGCGATAAAAATACTAAAGGCAGGGTACTACTGGCCAACGTTGCGATAAGACTGCAGAAATATGGTGCAGAAGTGTGATGCTTGCCAAAAGTGCGCACCAATAATCCATAGCCCAGCCGAGCTGCTACACACATTAGACGTCAGCTGGCCCTTTCATAAGTGGGGGATGGATATACTCGGGCCATTCCTCATAGCACCAGGACAGGTAAAGTTCTTATTAGTAGCAATTGATTACTTCACAAAGTGGATAGAGGCACAACCACTTGTGAAGATAACATCGGACAAGGTACAAACATTCATTTGGAAATTGATTATATGTAGATATGGCATACTCATACAAATTATTTCCGATAATGGTCAACAATTTACCGATAAGAAAATAAACATGTTTTTTACTAACTTTCATATTAGACATCGTTTCTCTTCTGTCGAACACCCCCAAAGTAATGGGCTCGCAGAGACTGCTAACAAAATCATTTTGCAGGCCCTGAAGAAAAAACTAACTGATGCCAAAGGACTATGGGCCAAACTCATACCAGAAATATTGTGGAGTTATAATACAACACCTCAATCCTCAACAAAAGAAAGTACATTCCGGCTAGTATACGATGCAAACTGCATGATTCCTATTAAAGCCAGTCAGGGTTCAACCCGAACCGAACACATCAACGAGGATATCAATAGGGAAAACAGGGCAGCCAAGCTTGACATAGCGAATGAGGATTGAAGATTAGCAGAAATCAGGCAAAGGTCTATACAAGCGACCATGCAAAAACAATATAACAAGAAGGTCCGGCTGAGAAGTCTGAATGAAGGAAATCTGGTGCTAAGACAAGTGGAAGACGTGCGGAAACCTCAAGGGCACGGAAAATTAGCTGTCAATTGGGAAGGTCCTTTTCGAATTTCCAAAATTATCGAAAAAGGCGCATATTGCTTGGAAACATTGGACGGGAAAGCTCTGCCCAACACCTGGAACATCTCTTCATTAAAGTTTTACCATAGTTAATTCAATGTAAGTGGAGTAACTCGGTACTCTTTTTTCCTAATCACGAGGTTTTTCCCTAAGGAGGGTTTACTCGGACAGGTTTTAACGAGGCCAAGCAACCCACACCCCTCAAAATGAGAAGATCTTTGACATTTCAATAAACAACTTTTACTTCTACTCTATTTTCTAATATTTAAACAAATTACCAAAAATCAAACACGCATATAATCCAAAACATCAAAACATTCCAAGTTCAAACCGACACCAAACGTCAGAACAAAAAGCCAGCACAAACAGCCGATACAAAATCGGCAACACCAAGTCAAAACGTTACAAGAAAATTACACCAAACTAAGAAGAGGGAACACTCTCCCCATGGTCTTCAATAGTTCCATCATGAATCAATTTTCCATCAATAACAATCTTAGTCAGATCAAGCTGACCACAGTCAAATTCAGGGGTGAGCAGGGCAACCTGACTGACAGCCTGATCAAAACCAACAACAAACATCTCTATCCCTTCATCTTCTAATTCATGAAGTCGAGACGTCAGTTCTCCTTTAGTCTTGTCATTCTCTTTGATTTTTGCCTAAAGTAGCGGGACTTGATCCTGAAGACGAGTAATCTCCTCTTCCCTATCCTTCATCTTCGACGTCACATCAATAATAACGTTGTCCTTCTCCTTCAAACATCGCTCCAGTCCAGCAACTTTCTCAGTAATGACTTGCTGCTCGGCACCTAAGAGCTCCGTCATACGACCCACACACAATAAACGAGAAGCAACAATATGTAGCAAAAACCAAAATGCTAAACACATGAGAACAGGAAAATTAAAAAGAACAACGAAACTAACGAAAAACATTACTGACCTGGATAAATTTTCCCATCCCTTCCATACCAACCCGGCGAGTCATTAGCATATCGCCAGGGTACTGAGAAACCTTGTCAGCAAGGTCGGCAATGGGAAATTGATCATTCCACAGTGAGTGCGGATTCGTGGCAAGAATAAAACCATGGAGCCTCCTCTGCCTATCAAAAACTGACTTGTTTCCACCAGCAACCTCTTTATCACCTTCTGATAAAACCTCCACCAATTTCTTTGGGTCATCTTTTTTCCTTTTCAGTGAAGAGGCAAGCTGAGCAGTAGAATAAGCGGCATCCCCGCCGCCCTCCTTCAGAAGTCCAGAACCGCCAGCATCTTTTTCTCTCTTCCTCTTAAGAAAGGATTACAACCGAGAAGGATCAAGGTTAGGCACTCATCCACCTAGAAAAACATCATAAAGTCAGACACCAAAGACAAGAAGTACAAAATGACAGTCAATATTACCTGTATAAGTTTTCAACCCTTCTTTATCACCCTCATCCTCGAAACGTAACAGCTCAGAAATTGACAAACATTCACCAGCAGCAAAATTTTCTATCAAAAACTCCAAAAAATAGTCCTCCTCCTCACTCCTCTCAGTAGCCTCAAGTATTTTCATCGGCTCAGAACACCAGTAAAAAAGAAATTTTTCTATAAGTTCATCATCCAGATAAAAAGGGTACTCAGTCTCTGCAGACCGCACATTAACGAACATAGACTTGAAGTTTTTGAATGAAGATTTATACAGCAAAAAGACTGAGCGACCTGGAAAACTACTTAAAAATACCCACATACCCTTCCGTACCCCCTTGGATTGAAACAAAGAGAAAAAGACAGCCAAAGAACAAGGAAACTCAAGAAAATCCATGAGACACTGAAACACATGTAAAAATGCCCAGGAGTTTGGGTGTTGATGGTTTCAGTGGCTAAGAGAAGGGGGGGTTGAATCTTAGCCCCCTTTTTACGTTGCTAACACTTGCTGAACTCAGAGGAGACTTTTCTGTTTTTGCTCGTCACTGGACACGAGCAACTTTGTTTTGTCTCGTTAGTATAGGAAGCATTCATCAAAACTAGATATGGGCTTATAATAACATTGAATTTGGCCCAATTAATTCAGCCATTTGATAGGAAACATATAGCTCGGCTGATTTTTAATTTGGGCTTGCAACATTTTATTTTCCGGCCCAATAGAAAAATCCTGCACAGCAAAATTAACTTAATTAATACATGATTAGATTAATGATTTTGCTGTTAATAATGTTTGATCATCATCAATTTAGTTTAGAGTTTTCCAAACTCATCAATCTCCCCCTTGATGACAAACATTATTAAAATTGAAATGGGAAAAATTTAGAGAATGAGTAAAGAATACTCCCTTTGATTTGAATTTCTCCCCCTTTCAAAATGTCACAATGCTCCCCCTTGATGTATGCTTATGTTACCAAGGGAAGCACTCAACCTGTAACATTTTTAAATCAAGCTTCAAGTAGTAATGTTATTTAGCATATTTTATGATGCTAAATGCTTGATTTATGAGCAGTTTTAATTGATAATAAAAAAAACTTATTTGATATCATAAACTGATTTACTGCTCAAACAATTTCATACAAAAATTATCAAAATGTTTTTCAAATCCTTTCCTGTTAAAAATATCAGAGCAAAACAACATGATGGAAAAGTATTTGAGCAAACAAACAGGGCAGTTTTATTACATAGTTTAAAAGAACTGCCAAAAATAAGTTTTTAATCCAAAAAGTTTATCAATGATGAATCAGTAGTCAGGCATTAAAAGAATTCAACCATCATTCTAAACCAAATGCCAAATGATCATTAATTAATCTTGATAAACTAAGCAGCGACCATAATGAATGCATTATGATAAACTAAGCAGCAACCATAGTGAATGCAATAACAACATGCATTCTTTGATGGATGCCAGAGATTTTAGATTCACTAGATAAGAGAGACACAAATGCCGTTTCTCTAGGACGTCATTGTGGAATTCAAAAGTAGCACACGTAGAGAACCTGGAAGGATCGAAATGTGAGTGTTGTTTGTGAAACTTGTTCTTGAACTCCATTGACCCAAGGTTTGTGGGTTCTCTGGTCTCATGGAACTCGAAACCCTTCGTCTTCTTGGAACTCTTTCCGGATGCATGTGGAGAGGTTCTTTTCGGCGAAGATGGAGAAGGTGAGGTATGAGACTCCTCTAATTCCTCTTCAATGCTGGGCTCCTTCGCCTTCTCGCTCTTCCTTCTTCCAGAAGATTTTTGAGCAATAACTTTGCGCCTCATAGTCTCGGTTCTCTTGGAGGGGGGTGAAAGAGAAGAGGAGGAGGTGGAATGGATGTGAATGTGGGTGTGTGATTGGGGTGTAGAAGGCTTTTGAGATTGGCAAATTCTCTCACTCTTCCTTGGGGCTGTTTTCTTTTTCATAATGAAAGAGATCAATGGAGATGGAAGTTGGAGATGAAAAGGTGGCCGAATAGTGAGGTGAGAGATGGGAGGTTAGAGAAGCATTAAATGCTTAATTGGAGAGAGAATGAGAGAAGTTATTACCCATTAAGAGAGCGGTTATTATCCATGGGGGTTTTCAAAAACTGAAAAGAGGTTTCCCTAAATCAAGGGATTAGTTGGAGGGAAAGATTTGATTTGACAACATGCTTCTTCCAACAAGATTTGATGAGACAACCAAGGGATTTTGTTGATTTAATTTTTTCAAAAGAAATGAAACTAACACAACTGTCTTGGTGGGGTCAAGGAATTTTTGGTGGGGCCCATAAAATTCGAATTCTGCGTTGCTTCCCCCTTGACCACAGCTCTTCCATTCTGCCATTTATTGTTTCTCGTCCAAACCTACGAGCAAAAACTGAGCAGAGTCAAATATTCACAAATTTTCAATGAAACTTAAATCAAACATTCCCAAGCTTTTTCTCAAGGTACAGAATCTGTCTTCACAGAGGGGTTTTGTAAAAATATCAGCAATTTGGTCTTCTGATTTTACAAATTGAATATTAATAGTACCCTTTTGCACATGTTCCCTAATAAAATGATACTTTATCTCAATGTGCTTGGTTCTTGAGTGCAAAACAGGATTTTTTGAAATATTTATTGCACTCATATTATCACAAAATAGGGGTATACTATTAATTTTTAATTTGTAATCTTCCAATTGTATTTTCAACCAAATTAATTGAGTGCAACATGCAGATGCGGAAATATATTCTGCTTCAGCGGTGGATGAAAGTACTTAAGATTTGGAGGGGTTCCTTTCCATAGCTCATAAGGTGTTTTCTTTAACCCTTTTCTAATGATTGTTCTACTCAAAATATAACATGCTGTGTTCACAGCCTCAGCCCATAAGAATTTAGGAATTTCACTCTCACATAACATAGCCCTAGTTATTTTTGAGTTTTCCAAACTCTTCACACAAGGAAATGTTGGCCGAACCAAATATAATGTCATCAACATAAACTTGAACAAGAAGTATATCATCATTAGATGCTTTAATGAATAAAGTAGTGTCGGTGGTACCCCTTTGAAATTTATTTTCCAACAAGAAGGCACTAAGCCTTTCATACCAAGCTCTTGGAGCTTGTCTAAGCCCAAAAAGAGCCTTAGATAATTTAAAAACATGATTTGGAAACTCTTTATGTTCAAAACCGGGGGGTTGTGTCACATACACTTCTCTATCAATAAATGTCACAAGTGAGATCCTTATCAAACTTGATGTTTGGGATCCCTCTAACCAAATTTCTTTTGACTAGCTTAGAAATTTGATACATGCTAGCATGTCCCAACTTTCTATGCCAAAGTCATTTTTTAGATTCAAAAGATGTGAAGCATGTTACATTTTGTTCCTTTAAATCCTCAAGAGTTAATCCATACACATTGTTGCATCTTTTAGCTTCAAGAAGAACATTCCCAGTTTTTTCACACACAACTAAACAAACAGATTTCTTAAAGATAACTTCAAAACCCAAATCACAAAGTTGACTAACACTAAGCAAATTATGTTTCAAGCCATGTACAAGGAGAACATCATTTATACAAGAAGAAAAGTTTTTACCAACTTTCCCAACAGCCACAATTTTTCCTTTTGCATCATCACCGAAAGTGACAAGTCCTCCATCATAGTCATCAAGCTTTATGAAGAAGGTTGCCTTTCCGGTCATATGCCTAGAGCATCCGCTGTCCATATACCACACATTTTCCTTCCTTTTGGATGCTAGGCACACCTAGAAAACAATGCTTAAGTAACCTTAGGTATCCAAATCTTTTTGGATCCTTTTACGTTAAACCATCTTCTATGTCATAGTAGCTAGAATCTCGATTTAACTCTTAAAATCTTCCGATATTACGATTTTAAATGAGTTTATCGATTTTACGAAATTTGTACTAAATCTGACGATTTTACGATTTAAATCTTGTTAAGATTTTACGTTTTACGTTTTTTATTTACTTTTTCGATTTCACGTAAAATCTCGATTTTCTCTACCTTGTTCTATGTCCTAAGCCATTGTAATCAAAAATAATTTTATAAACTTTGTCACCAACCATTCTTTCACTGAAAAAGCATTGAATGGGAAAGTGTCCATTCCGATTGCATAGTCTACAAGTAATTCCTTTCTTTTTTGTATCCTTTTTCAAATATGTATTTTCAAAAGCAAGAAGATTTCCTCTCAAATCATCAAGTGTCATGGAGTCTAGGCTACTGCTCTCAGAAATAATTAAAGCTTTAGTCTCCCACTCTTTTGTGACACATCTCAACACTCTTCTTACTAGCACAGAATCAGAATGTGTAATTCCCAGAGCATCTAAGCCAACAATGATAGCATTGAACCGTTCGAACAGTTCATCAATGGACTCTCCTTCCTTCATTGCAAACATTTCATATTCTCTATTTAGCATATATGTCCGAGTCTTCTTGACAATGGTGGTTCCTTCATGGGTGATTTGCAATTTGTCCCAGATTTCCTTTGCCGTTGTGCATCTTGATACCCGTCGGTACTCCTCGAAGCTGATAGCACAATTGAGCAGATTTATTGCCTTGGCATTTAATTCCACCTTCTTCCTATCTTCCTCGGTCCATCTTGCTTCTGGTTTGAGAGAAACAACTCCTTCTGTACTTGTGGTAGTTGGAAATTGAGGCCCTTCAAGAATAATCTTCCAAAGTCTGTAATCCACTGCTTGTACGAATATCTTCATCCTCTCCTTCCAATAGGTATAATTTTTTCCATTGAAAAGAGGGGGTCTGTTGCTTGATTGTCCTTCAGTTAGATTATAAGACACCACATTTGCGCCACTGTTTTCTGCCATGAGGATCTTTACTCCAAGCTGCAAAGCTTGATCTCTTTGAGACCAAGCTCTGATACCAATTGATGGTTTCAGTGGCTAAGAGAAGGGGGGGTTGAATCTTAGCCCCCTTTTTACGTTGCTAACACTTGCTGAACTCAGAGGAGACTTTTCTGTTTTTGCTCGTCACTAGACACGAGCAACTTTGTTTTGTCTCGTTCCTAGCCATGGATCTTGATGCATGCAGCTTCTTCCTTCTGTTGGTTGAAGAACATTTCTTCCATTATTTCCTGGACAAGGACCGAAGAAAGAAGAGAAGCAAATAGAAAGAAAGAAGAAAGAGAAAAGCAAAGCTATGAGGGTGCATTTCTCCAAGCTTGTGAAGTAGCGTGTAAGCTACTATTGATTGCCATCAAATCACTTGACTTTTTCTCTTTCATATTTCCAAGGACTGCATTAACCTTACTTGATAAAATTTGAATTCCATTATAAGTTAAGAGAGTGAAGTCCGTTGGAAGCATGCCACCTGATTCAATGAGTTGGGTTTTCATCATTGTTTCCTAATTCTATTTTTCTTTCGGACCATGCATGCAAAACAACTTGGGCTTAATGATAATATTTAAGTTCTGGCCCAATAGTCAATATTTGCTTTCCTGATAAATTTTGTAACGGATCAAGTATAGGAAGCATTCATCAAAACTAGATATGGGCTTATAATAACATTGAATTTGGCCCAGTAATTAATTCAGCCATTTGATAGGAAACATATAGCTCGGCTGATTTTTAATTTGGGCTTGCAACATTTTATTTTCCGGCCCAATAGAAAAATCCTGCACAGCAAAATTAACTTAATTAACACATGATTAGATTAATAATTTTGCTGTTAATAATGTTTGATCATCATCAATTTAGTTTAGAGTTTTCCAAACTCATCAGGTGTAACTGTGACGGAGCGCAATTTAGCTGAGTTAGAACACCAAACTCGAAGCTGGAGAACGGAAACCTAACATGCAGTTCAGTAAGACAGGGAGTATACATATAGAAATATTCTCAATCCCCCCTCCTTTCACAAACCCTCTCCTTGCTGGTACAGGGAAGGAGTTCAACGGAAATGCCCGAACCCTCCTTTACCAGTTTCAAACTCCCAAGCTCACGAAGCAATTCAACATTGGAATACAACGAAGAACGAGTCTTTACATTGTCATGTACCCAATAATACGGATTTTCAACTTTTACCTCAACCACCTTTTGTCTCTCCCTGTCATGCTCTTTTTCAAAATCCCTAACTATTGCAAAATAGGAAGTTAAGAAAAAAAAGAAAAATGAAGAAAGGACTAACCTCTGGAAGTCATGGTGAATTCAACTTTTGAAAAGAAAACAAAGGCTGTGTGTCAATTCCCAAAAACAAAACGAAGCATTATTACAGCCCACTAACTTAGTGAGTAATGCAAAGAATAATTGTTCAAACGTCAAAAAGCCAAACGGCACAGGCGAATCAACAAAAAAAGAGAAAAGTATTAATTGCAACACGTTTCACAAGGTAACAATACCATTTTAAATTTTATTTTTCATTTTTTACTTTTTGTTATCTTTTATTGTTATTCTTTACACTTGCTAACCCAAGCTTGAGTAGCCTCAACGCGTCATTGAGCTTGGGGGCTGCTAAGACCATACAATAATCGAGGTATAAGCTACAGAAAAAAGCTCAACTTGCTAATAAGGACGATAAGTCAAGCTTGTGGGCTATGTAATGCACCGCTATACATCAGGATAAATAAGTTATACCTCGGTTACACAAACCGAATTTCAAAACAAAATTCACAATAACCAACTTACCCCGAGATTTTCGGACCCACTCACCCTCGATAATACGGACTTCACCACTCTTCCAAGGATCTCGGGCCGAGTTAGTTGCAACCAACGGCTCGGAGAATAATTCAATGAAAGAGCCTATAAATCAACTAGCAAGTCACACTGAACAAAATACATAACTCATTGATCGTATACCTCTTTAAGCAAGTAATCTCTTACTAACTTAAGCGTCGGAATCCATTTTGCAGGTATCACGTTCGGGTTCTGATTCACGAAGAAAGTCTCATCTGAGTGCGGACCGACAGACGCATCGGAACTCGCGCAAGTCCTACCTATAGCTCGGAGAGAATATCCTTGTAAGAACAAAAATATAAATAAAAATGTATAAGAAGATTAGAGAGAGTCTTTTCATTTCAATTTCAACACACAAAAATAAATAAGTAATAAAGCTGAATATTGAATACGAGTGAATAAAATGAAAAAAACATCAATTTAACCAAATAAACTAATTTTTTTTTAGACAAAAACTATTAAGTTTTTACAAAGTCTTTGGGGGAGTCATAGCCCCATTATTTACACTTTACACAAAGCTCCGTCTCTATCTGTAACTTGATCTGTATTTGGTATGGTCTCCCAAAAAAATTAAAAATAATTTAAAGTTAATTTAAAAATTTAAATTTATAAATAACTTGTTATTTAATTAATATATGAGGGTAAGAATTATAATTTGCATTGAAAGTATCTAATAATTTTTCTTTTATACACTATAATGAATTAATGATTGTACTGGTGACGAATAACATTCACCTACACCATCATATATGCATCACCGAATTATGTAGAACAAGCACGTTTAGAGGCACCATTTGCAATTACCACCAATTTGTCTTTGCATGTTTACTTGAGTTGACAATTTATTAAAATACTAAAATACACTTTTAAAATTAAAATTGTTTAATTATATTAAAAATTATAAATTTGAATATTCAAAATAACTAAAAATGCTTCTTCTCTTCTTCTTTTCTTCTCCCCCGCGCTTCTTCTTCTTCTTCTTCTTCTCCCGCGCTTCTTCTCACGCTCGTTTACGCATGGAGCGTCTTCTTCTTCTTCGCCTTCTTCTTCGCGTTCCTCCTCCTCCTCCTCCTCCTCATTCTCCTCATTTTTTTTCGCATTCTTTCTTCTTCATGTGTTTCTCCTTATCGTCATTCTTTTGTTGTTGTTGCTGCTGTATTTTTTTTTGTCTTTTCCTCCTTCTCTCTCCGGTGAAGAAGCAGTAGAAGGTGAGGAGGACGAGTTTTGAATTATGCAGAACAGAAATGAACCGAACATGTTATTATGGTGAAACAATTGTATAGTACTAAATGAATAGAACATTATCCATTATATAAAATCAAATTCAAATAGCTTTCTGCATAATGAACCGAACATAGTACTCATGGTGAAACAATTGTATAGTATTGAGTGAACGAAACATAATCCATTATTTAAAATCAAATTCGAACAGCTTTCTGCATAATGAACCGAACACGTACTCATGGTGAAATAATTGTATAGTACTGAGTGAACGAAACATAATCCATTATATAAAATCAAATTCAAACATCTTTCTGCATAATGAACCGAACACAGTACTCATGGTGAAACAATTGTATAGTACTGAGTGAACGAAACATAATCCATTATATAAAATCAAATTCAAACAGCTCTGCCTACAATTTACATATTATCAATTCAATTCAGTACACCTCCGTCCATTCAATTCAATTCAAATTAGCAACTGCATTCCATTCAATTCGATTCAAAATTGAATAATTCAAACTTCGTCAGTTTGATTCGTTTTAGAAGAATAATCCAAATTGCTCTCATTCAACTGATTTGAAGTTAAGTCATTCATTATTTCGATTCAGAAGTGCAGATCGAAGAAGAAAAGAAAAAAGAATAGGAAGATCGAAGATAAATGCAACGTAACCAGATCGAAAGAAGAAAACAAGATGAACACGACTAGAGGAGAACGACGAAGGCAATGCAGATCAATAAGGAAGAACACGCGAGCAGAGAAGAAGATTTACATTGAACAATGCTTTAGGTTGCAGCACGTTATATATAGCGCGTGTATGACAAACGAGTAAGGGGGGAGGGGAGCGCGTCTGACCAATATTGCTTGGATAACTTGGATGCATTTTTTATATGGATGTAGAGCATTATTGTATATTTAATTATATAACAACACATCATAAAAAATAACTACCTCTTATGATCACATGAATGATCATAAAAAAAATGCACGGATTGTAAAAAATATTTTATACTGTCAGTACATCAAAATTAAACTTTTTTAGAGAGGTGAAAGCACCCTTTTAGAACTAAAATTTTTTAATTGTAATAGAAGTTAGAATTTGATTTCAAAAAACTTAAATATCCTTTTAATTAATTTTAAAATAACCGAAATATTCCTATATAGTCAATTTTAAAAAGACTAAAATATGTTTTTAGGGTTAAAGTAATATATAACTCCTTAGAGATTAAAATATTTTTATGCAAGAATATACTATCACATGCAAATTCAATTTTAACATATTTGCACAAAATTGTAAAAAAATATTGGAAACAAATT
>NC_029787.2:19364701-19371487 GCF_000816755.2 Arachis ipaensis
TCTGTGTGTTTTTTATAAGAATATATAAATACATATAAATACTTATTATATATTACCAAATAGGGTATAGGGTTAATTAATTTTCATTTTTTATGTAAAAAATCCATCATAGTAAATTCTAATTTGTACACAATTAAATTATAGTATAGTAATTATTTATTTATTTAATGAAAAAATTTTTGGTTGTTAAATATGGAAGAATATGAAAGTGAGATTTATAATTGATTTAAATTTTTATATAGTATATAATTAATAGAGTATAATTTTAAAAAAGATTAATTGATGATTTTATGAAAATGCTCATTATAACGTTTTTATAATTTCATAGTAAAAATTATAAAACTGTTTTTATTAGAAAATCTTAACTAATTTTATAAATATATAAAATTATTTATACGTACATGCGTATTTTTTATATATATTCATATGTATATTTTAACAATTTACCTAATTATTGCACGTGGATTTGAGGCAGAGTACACTTAGATTTTAAACAATATGGCTCAGCTTGACCAAAGATTATTCCCAGTGGACATCAACTAAATTGGTATATGGCAAAACTTTTCAATCGGTTCGTTGCTCTTAGTAAACTTTTCACTGTTTGATGTCTACATTAACCATCAATACGTCTATCTGAACCGTTAAAATAATTTAATTTATATCTCATGGTACATACGCTTGGAATACTCACGGACTTGCTAAACTCGACAACTGGACAAGTGCCCTGTGTTATTAAAAAGCATGGTTTTCCTCAAAAGAAGAACGAGACTTTGTTCATAAGTTTTTGGTCCTGTAGAGGATAAGACGGCTCCCTTGTTTGTGTAGCTAAGAGAAGTACTTAAAGAATAAAAGTAGAACCGTTATGATAAACATCAAAGTTTTTTTGTCATTTAAGTTTAATTAAATTAATTTAAATTTAACAAAAATTAATTTTAAATTAGAGAGCGAGTAAACATGTCTATTCAACTATTCAATAGCGCGAAGATTAATATTAAAAATACTTTTTTTTTTCTCTGGATCAAAACTAAAATAAATTTATTTTAAACATCATTTAAAATCTTTTAAAAGTTTTTCAAAATTTTTGCGAAAACTCAAGAAAATCTCAAAGTTATGTTCGAAATTTTCACCAAGAAACTCAGAAACAAAACAGAAAAGATTATTAAAAATACTGTTCACTAATCGTTCATTTTTTTCACTTTTCTCTTTCGCATTTTCAATCGCAAAACACTAGATAGTTACATTTCTGTTTATTTAGTAGATTCATTTTGTGTTCTTGCTTTCAAGTAGATATTACTGTTCTCATATATATACTATTCATTTAGTGATAACTGTGTTAGGTCAGTATAAAAATGTTATTGTAGTATTTCTCGTATAGTTTAACCTATATTTGCATGTGTTTGAGGAATTTGAATGTGTTTTTGTACATGTTTGAGTGTTTGCATGGTTTAAACAAAGTTCATGTATAGTAGTAATTAGTAACAATTTTCGGTGCATTTTGTTTAAATTGAGGTGCAATTGGTGTTATTGTCTTCTTTTGTTGCAACTAGACAACAAAATATTGTTGTAGTGCTTCTGGTATCATTTTGTGCATGTTTGAGTGATTTGCATATGTTTTTATCAATTTTTGAGAAATTTGCATGTTTTGAAATTGAGCTTGAGAGATTTGTTCATGGATTTGTTGTAACTAGCCCATAGAATTTTGTTGTAGTGCTTCTGGTGTCATTTTGTGCATGTTTGATTGAGTTGCATGTCTTTTTGAACTAAAATTGTGTGATGTAATTAAAAAATACTAGCGATGTATTTGATTTATTTTTTGGTGCACTTTATGTGAATTGAGGTGCATTTGGTATTGTTGTTATCTATTAACCTAATTTTTTATTCTTTAAAGAAAAAATGACAAATAAAAAAGTTGTTGAAAAGAGCACCACAAAAAAGGAAGGACCAAATTATAATGTAAGCATATATACGTTAGAACAACTCAATTTTTGTTGTATAAAATAGTTATATAAAATAATTTTTATTTATTTATAAAAATCTCATGATTTGAGGTACTCCAAAAAAATTAATTTTTGATATGTTTAGCAAGATGAACGATGAGAAGAAAGCTATTTTCAAAGAATTGGAATTTGCTGCTATGACGTATATCCCAACCTTGAATGTCCCACATAAACTCCTGAAAGAATTAGTATATTTATTTGATTTGTACAATAGCACACTGAACATGCGAGTCGGTGTAATCAAGATCACTCCTGAAAAGATAGGGGATGCCCTTGGCTTGAATGCATTTAATAAAAATCCATTTTATAATCTATTATGTCAATCAAATTTTGGTTCTTATTTACATTACTTCTATGTTATTGAAATATTTTTGCTGCTATTGTAAGGGAGTACTATCCGAACAAAATTGTCTATAAAGAAATTAATGAGGAGTAGAAGGAAGTTGTTGAAAGCTTCAAAGACTGCTCTTTGTCACTTTTGACAAACTCTTTGATTGACATGAATGTTAATAGACCGAAAAATTAGTTGAAATTCAAGAGCACGTTCATCCTCTTCATCTAAAAGTGCTTATTGTTGCCGACAACAATAAACAATTTTTTTCCGATTCACATGCCACCTATTCTTCATGTGGACGCAATACAAGAATGGAATTGGGGCTGCTCATATGCTCAACTTCCGCATCAAAGGCATCAAATGGCACAAATTGAAAAAAAAATTACAGTTAATGGCTGTCTCTTTACACTGATGATCATATATTTTCACGAATCCACATACAATAATAGGCCAATGGATAAAACTCCTAGACAACTATGGATACAACATTGAACTAGGAGAAGATGGTTAAAAGAATAGACAATGAGATGAAAGATGAAATGGTAACTCAACATAAATCTTTTCCTTTAATTTTGGTTCATTTGTTTTAAGTATATTATGCTAAGTAATATTTTTTCTATTTCAGGGTCTCATAAGAAGAGCACAGATGGGAGACCAATCAAAAGAAGAAAATAATAAAAAAAAAAAAGAGAAAAAAGAAACAACAAAAAAGAATTCTGTTATAATGGACTTATCTTTGAAAAGTGAAAGTGATTTTGAATATGAGTCTAATTCTGAATACGACTTAGAGGAGACACCAAAGAGAAGAAAATAACCTGAGAGAATGACAAAGAAGTAAGTATTACTTTTTGATGTCTTTTATAAATATTGTTCTCTTTATTTACCTCTGTGTTTATACTCTTCTAGGATGAAATCCAAAAAGAGAAAGCACGTTATTATGGATTTATCTTTCTAAACAGAGACTGAATTTAATGATGAGTAAGATTTAAAAATTATCATTGTGATACTATGTTTTGATTTTTCATCAAAATTTTCTTTATAAACATAATTTTTCATGTATTTTCAAAAGTGAAAAAATTTAGGAAATTATAAAAAGAAGGTTGAAGAAAAAAAATGATAAGCCTGTAGAAGAATGTGTTAATTTTCAATGTTTTTGGACAATTTTATTGTGTTTTTTTGTCTGATGATTATTACTTTTTCAAGATGTAGTAAAAAATCACAGATATTCCAAAAATGGGCTCCACTTGACAGAAGCTCACTATATCACAAACGTAAGATTCAATATCTAAAATTGTTTTTTCTAAAATTTTTTAAAAGCTTACTGAATAATATTTACTTTGTCCTTAGAATGCCACATGTAAATTTGTCAGTAAAAATGATCCTGTATTTTAAATACAATCAATCTATCAGAGCTCTATAAATCAACCAAGTGATACCATGTAATTTTTGTTTCTCTTATCATTTTTTTTTTATTTTTTGTGCTACCATAATTTGCGTCTAATGTCATATCTTTTTTAGAATAAAAACTCCTTTAAAATTTTATTCAAGAAAAAAAAGACAAAAAAGAAGAAGAAAAAAACAGTTTAGAACCTGCAACTATGTAAACTCTCATATAACAGAAGTTGGATTTTTATTCAATTCTTGAGGTGCTGTGGTGAGATGATTTCGGTGCATTATAGGTTCAAAAAACAAGAAGAAAAATTGGATGAACCCAACCCTATTCAAGAAGCAAGAATGAAAAAAAAATCTAATTCCAGGAAAGGATGAGTAGCTCAACTGTTGATATCGATAATGATCCTAAAGAACAAATTATTGTTCTTCAAAAATAAAGTCATTCTCAATTTGAACCACTGAACATGTGAGTTTTTCAATTCACTTTCAATGTTATAATAGTTAATCATTTGCACCTGAATTTTTAGTGCATATTAACGTCTTTATTGTTTGCCTTCGTTAGAGTTCCACTTTTAGCAATTGCTTCTTCATCGAAAACCACTATCTTAAGGCCTCCGCAAACTGAACAACCTACTGTGAAGTCTCCCACAGAGGAATACATGGAAGAAGAACCTATTAATGCGCAAGTATTACTTAAATTCCTTTTCTAATAGTTTTGCTTCATAATTCTTTTTGTATAATCCTATAGTCCTCTACAACCTCAATAGAAGCTCATGAAGAAGCTCTCCAAAAGAAAACTCAGCATGTAGCTTCTCCTAATGTGTAAATTCTACTTAATAAAATTCTATTTTAATATTTTTGGTTCACTTGTAAACTATTTTATGTGTCACCAGGCAGTCATCTACCAGTCAAGACTTCAAAGCTAAAATAATAGTGGTTGTTAATGCTGCATTGAAGGATAACTGTGGTGTACGTTCAACTCCAGCTTTTGATCCTTTTCTGGCGCTGGACGCCAGAATTGGGCAGAGAGCTGGCGTTGAACGCCAGTTTACGTTGTCTATCCTTGTGCAAAGTATGAACTATTATATATTGCTGGAAAGCCCTGGATGTCTACTTTCCAACGCAATTGGAAGCATGCCATTTCGAGTTCTGTAGCTGCAGAAAATCCACTTTGAGTGCAGGGAGGTCAGAATCCAACAGCATCAGCAGTCCTTTTTCAGCCTGAATCAGATTTTTGCTCAGCTCCTTCAATTTCAGCCAGAAAAATACCTGAAATTATAGAAAAATACACAACTCATAGTAAAGTCCAGAAATATGAATTTTTCCTAAAAACTAATAAAAATAGACTAAAAACTAACTAAAACATACTCAAAACTATATGAAATTATCCCCAAAAAGCGTATAAAATATCCGCTCATCACAACACCAAACTTAAACTGTTGCTTGTCCTCAAGCAACTAGACAAATAAAATAGAAGACTAATAGGTTGAGAAGCAATAATATCTCAGAGTTTTTGATTGAAGCTCAGATCTTAATTAGATGAGCGGGACTAGTAGCTTTTTGCTTCTGAACAGTTTTGGCATCTCACTTTATCCATTGAAGCTCAGAGTGATTGGCATCTATAGGAACTCAGAATTCAGATAGTGTTATTGATTCTCTTAGTTCAGTGTGATGATTCTTGAACACAGTTTCTTTATGAGTCTTGGCCGTGGCCCTAAGCACTTTGTTTTTCAGTATTACTACCGGATACATAAATGCCACAGACACATAACTGGGTGAACCTTTTCAGATTGTGACTCAGCTTTGCTAAAGTCCCCAATTAGAGGTGCCCAAAGTTCTTAAGCACACTCTTCTTTTTGCTTTGGTCCTTGACTTTAACCGCTCAGTCTCAAGTTTTCACTTGACACCTTCACGCCACAAGCACATGGTTAGGGACAACTTGGTTTAGCCCCTTAGACCAGGATTTTCTTCCTTTAGGCCCTCCTATCCACTGATGCTCAAAGCCTTGGGATCCCTTTTATTTGCCCTTGCCTTTTGGTTTTAAGGGTTATTGGCTTTTTCTGCTTGCTTTTTCTTTTTTTCTTTTTCTCTCTCTTTTTTTTTTTTTTTTTTTTACAAGCTTTGTTCTTTGCTGCTTTTTCTTGCTTCAAGAATCATTTTTATGATTTTTCAGATTATCAATAACATGTCTCATGTTCATCATTCTTTCAAGAGCCAACATATTTAACAGTCTTAAACAACAAATTCAAAAGACATATGCACTGTTCAAGCATTCATTCAGAAGACAGAAAGCATTGCCACCACATTTAACTAATTAGACTTTCTCTTATTAAAACTCGAAATTTTATTGCCTCTTATTCAAAAGATCTACTGCTCTATTCATGTTTGCTGATGATGAGAAAAATAGACTATGACTTAATTGGGGATAAAATCAAACTAGACACTAATTACTACTAATGATCATGTGATGAAGACACAGACATAGATAAGCACTTAACATAGAGAAAACGAAAAACAGAGAAAGTAAGAACAAGGAACGAGTCCACCTTAGTGATGATGGCATTTCCTTCTTGAGGCACCAATGATGTTCTTGAGCTCTTTTATGTCTCTTCCTTGCCTTTGTGGCTTGATTCCTGGTGATTTTTTGTATTTCTATCCTCAGTTGCTTCCAGTAATTATGTGGAGGGAAGTGCATCCCCTGAGGTATCTCTTGATTTGCAGCCACATGTTCTACCACTGAGCTATAGATCCTTCACATAATTGTTTTACCACACCAAACTTAGAATGTTGCTCGCCCTCGAGCAAAAGAAGAGGGAATAGATGAAGAAGAAGATGTGGGAAAAAACTAGGATTATGAGGAGGGAAGGTGGGGATCCTGTGGGGTCCACAGATCTTGAAATGATCCTGTGAGGTCCACAGATCTTGAGGTGTCAAGGAATTTACATCCCTGCCCCAATTTAGGCATGCAAAATGCCCTTGCACACAACTCTGGGCGTTCAGCGCCAGGTTGGTGCCCATTTTGGGCGTTCAACGCCCATTTACTAGCCATTTCTGGCGTTGAAC
>NC_029787.2:19372843-19374236 GCF_000816755.2 Arachis ipaensis
AGAGAGAGAGAGTTAGTTAGGTAGTTTTGAAAAAGTTAAGAAACAAACAAAAAGTTAGTTAGTTAGTTGAAACAAATTTTGAAAAGATAAGAAGTTAGGAAGTTAGAAAAGATATTTTGAAAAGATATTTTTGAATTTAGTGAGGAGAGAGAAAAAACAATAAGATAGTACAAGATTTAAAATTTTTAGATCTAATGCTTCTTGTTTTTGAAAATTTTGGAGGGAAAACACCAAGGAACACCAAACTTAAAAATTTTAAGATCAAGACACAAGGAAAACTCAAGAACACTTTGAAGACTCACAAGAACACAAGAACATGAAGAAAGAACACCAAACTTAATATTTTTAGAAAACCACCAAAATTTTCGAAAACCAAAGGGAATTCAACAAGAAAACACCAAACTTAAAGTTTGGCACACAATTCAATAGAGAAAATATTATTTATGAAAAAGAAGGTTTTGAAAAGAGTATAAAAGATTCTAACCCAATTACCAAGAACACAGATTAACGCTCTAGCCAAATGAGTTATGGAATTTTCGAAAATTTTAAGAAAGATTATTTTTGAAAACACCAAACTTAAAGTTTGGCACAGGATTTAATAGAAAAATTATTTTTGAAAAAGGTTTTTTAAAAAAAATATGATAGCCAATTACCATGAACATAAACACCACGTTCTAAATAACTGAGCTATAAATTTAAAGTGTTTTAACAAGGGATAAATACTAAAAGACTCTAAACCAAAAAAAAAGAATTTTTTTCCTAATCTAAGCAACAAAATAATCCGTCAGTTGTTCAAACACGAACAATCCCCGGCAACGGCGCCAAAAACTTGGTACACAAAATTGTTACTCTCTTACAATTTCGCACACATGACCAGCAAGTGCACTGGGTCGTCCAAGTAATACCTTACGTGAGTAAGGGTCGAATCCCACGAAGATTGTTGGTTTGAAGCAATCTATGGTTATCTTGTAAATCTTAGTCAGGAAATCAATTATGTTTATCAGTTGAATTGTGAATAACCAAGAGAGCATAAATTAAAGGTTACTTGTTGTGCAGTAATGGAGAATATGTTGGAGTTTTGGAGATGCTTTGTCTTCTGAATCTCTGCTTTCCTCTGTCTTCTGATTCACGTACGCACGCCCTCCTATGGCAAGCTGTGTGTTGGTGGATCACCGTTGTCAATGGCTACCTTCCATCCTTCCAGTGAAAACTACGCTCACGCGCTCTGTCACAGCATGACTAATCACCGGTTGGTTCTCGATCCGGTTGGAATAGGATTTACTATCCTTTTGCGTCTGTCACTAACGCCCAGCCTTCAGGAGTTTGAAGCTCGTCGCAGTCGTTCAATCCTTGAATCCTACTCAGAATACCACAGACAAGGTTTAGACTTTCC
>NC_029787.2:19374386-19388697 GCF_000816755.2 Arachis ipaensis
TCACGTGCAGAGGCCGTTTGTGGAGTTGAACGCCAGTTTTTGTGCCAGTTTGGGCGTTCAACTCCAGCTTTTGATCCTTTTCTGGCGCTGGACGCCAGAATTGGGCAGAGAGCTGGCGTTGAACGCCAGTTTACATTGTCTATCCTTGTGCAAAGTATGGACTATTATATATTGCTGAAAATCCCTGGATGTCTACTTTCCAACGCAATTGGAAGCATGCCATTTCGAGTTCTGTAGCTCCAGAAAATCCACTTTGAGTGCAGGGAGGTCAGAATCCAACAGCATCAGCAGTCCTTTTTCAGCCTGAATCAGATTTTTGCTCAGCTCCTTCAATTTCAGCCAGAAAAATACCTGAAATTACAGAAAAACACACAACTCATAGTAAAGTCCAGAAATATGAATTTTTCCTAAAAACTAATAAAAATAGACTAAAAACTAACTAAAACATACTCAAAACTATATGAAATTATCCCCAAAAAGCGTATAAAATATCCGCTCATCAACCATCATTTAGCCTTGAATTTATTCAATCAAGTGATGAAACTACAGTTATCCAAGAGGGTAAACCACCAGCTAAAATGAAAAATCTCAAGACAGCCCAGTGTTGGTGGAAGAGTTGAAAAAGTTGGTTGAGGTGATGGATACTGAGGTTGCAGTAACATTGAAATATACTAAGAAAAAAGTTTCCCACGAGAAAAGGTGCAGCCTAGTCTGAGCTTCCTTGAGAAGTTCAAAGCTCCGATAAAGCAAAAGGAAATATAAGAGGAACTTAAGAAGAAATGCTATCACTGAGCCACATATATCAAGACTTATAAAGATAAGAGCACTAATGAGTGGGAAATCATATTCAAGATGGACCATGAAGCTCAATGGCAGGGAACTATAATGCATTTCTCATTTTTAAAAGCCAAATCATATATAGAAAATTTGGTAATCCTAGATTAACATTAATGATTTTCTTATGAATTATTGTGCCATATATGTAATAAGTTTGGATTTCTTGTTTTCGTAGGTGATCTCTGCAATGTGTCTTTTTCTGAACAGGAAGAAATGTAAAATATTTGAAGAACTCATCTACTGTGTCCCACCTGATATTGTAGTAAGTTCTACTACTATTGAACATTCGGTGCATTTTGAAAATATACCATGTGTTAAAGCTAGTTCTTTCGGTGTTATTCAAATTTTGCAGAATAGCATGTTGGCGAAACATAAGGAAGTCTACATTGATCCAAAAACTAACAAACTCTTCCACATTGATGAATATAAGCAGTACATGTCATTTCTGGACAAGAAAAAGCTTGCATCCCATCCATTTGTAAGTCTTCATTTCTAAAACTTCTTAAATAGTTGAATAATTCTTTTATTAGCTGCCACTTAGACTAAAATGTTATTTTTTCTTACCAAACTTCAGATATTTGTCCCAGTTTGCTATGCGGACCATTGGTGGCTATGAATTGCGGATGTTCGAAAAAAAAGATTTCATGTCCTTGACCTATATCATAAAAAATCTCCTTCTGATACAAGAACACAAATTAATAAATTTGTTGTAAGTTGTTTATGTTATACATATTTCTGTTTTCTGTATAATTTTTTTTGTTTCTGTGTGTTGTTATCATTATATAAATTCCGTGCACTTCGGTTTGAAATAAGGTGCACTGGTACTTATTTGTGTGACATTATTATTTATTCATTTCGGTGCAATTAGATGTTAAATATAGAGCTTTGTATATTTAGCTTTCTTTGGTTTTTAGAGCTTGATGATTTCACAAATGTCGGTGTTTGCCGGAGCAAAATCTTTGATAGACAACAATAACGGCGTCGAAACACCATACATTAACATCAGTGGGTAGCAAACAAGGTGTCAATATTTCTATTTAATAAATTTTACTGTATTTTTCTGTTACTGTCTTATTTTAATGTGTTATTTCATTTTTGTTTTTAGCTGGAATTGTGCAATATATGTGATGAAATGGTTGGAGATAATTGATACCCAAAAAGATCAAAAAAGAAAAATACGCATGGAAGAATTGAAAACAGGTAACTATCATTAAAAATAGATAATTCTCTATTACTAAATTAACAGAGTTTAATAAATAAATTTCTTTAAACTATAGGAACAAGTTGATCGTTTCAAACTCGAATATATTTCACTCATTTTATTTGATGAAATAAATCAACTGAGAGATAAAATCATTGAAGAATCTGAAGCTATCAGACTCTCCAATTCATCTACTGCATTATCAAGTCTTTACTGTAGGGTTACATCAGGGGATAATTTCTCTTCAATGTTATTTTGAATTATATGTACAGTTTTGTTAAAACAAACAATTCTTTAGTAAATATTTATTTTAAAGCTTTTGATAGACTCCAAATCTTTTGTTTGTTGTATTGAAGTCATATTAATCTGAATGAATTTCGGTTCACATTTATTATATTCAATATATTGAAGAAAAATCACTTGCACCGAAATTTGTATATAATTACACCTGAAACTATTAACCATCAAATGAATGCAGAAAGTGTAAAATCCGGTCAAATCATAATTAATTAAATAATAAATTAAATAGGAGCAAATATGGTTAGAAAATTTAGCAATCGGAATTTGATAATTTAAATATGATATTTGGACTCAGTGAATTTTTCTGAGTCGAAAAACATAGTTTTCTGAATAAAAATGCGCACTGAAAATTTGACCGGAAGTACTGGCTGCGATCTGTCCAGTACTGTGGCTGAGAAAATTAGTTAGAAGTGAATAATTTTAAGAAATAAGAATTTATAATTTGGAAAGATGGAAATATTTAAAATATGATTTAAAACTCTAATCTTAGAGGTTTTGGCCCAAAATTGGGCCAACAGACTTAAACCAAGTGAATCGGGCCGAAGTGGGACCAAGACTCAACATATATAAATATTAGTTATGAGCATTTCAGCTCATTAACCCTAAAAAAAGGGGTTTGGGGCGCAGCTTTGGAGAAGAGAATAAGAAGAGAGAAAATCCTAACTTTATCAAGCTTCAAATAACCATAACTTTCTCTCCGAAACTCTGATTGACGAGCTGTTTGCAGCCACACGTTGCTCTTCTCATATTCTACAATTCTATCTAAGTTTTGTGGGGAGTATCCCACTGTCCTCTGTCCAGTTTTTTTTTTCCTCTTTAAATTCGAATTTAGTTTGAGTTTTGAGGAAATTTTGTGATTTTGGTTGTTTAGAAGTACTCTAATATGAGTCATTGGTGAATTTCATCAACTAATTTCATGGGAAAAAGGTAAGGAACCCTCCACTCATTGTGATTTATCATTTTCATGAACCCTAGGTTGATGTATATATGTGAAATTGGTTATATTAGTGTATTTGGTGATTTTGGTGCACAATGGGAAGATTCAACTTGCTTGTGGAACTTTGGTGTGGAGGTTTAAGCTTGTGGGCCTTGGAGAAGAGAATTCAAGTTTGGGTGTGAACCGCCGCCATTAAGGTACGGTTTAAGTTTCATTTAAGTACCGTGTGGTGTGATGAGAATTCTTAGGCTAGATGCCCCTAGGATAAGTTTTGATTGTGTAAATGGTTGGTACTAATATGCATAGTTGATATGTAATGTGAATTAATGATTGGGTTGAGAATTGTGTGAATTGATATGTTTGGTGTGATGAGAATTTTATGAGTTGGATAATGAATGTTGGTTTGTGGAATATGCATTTAAATTGTGAATTTGGGTCGGAGGCCGTGAATCTTGGGTCGAAGGCCAGAAATAGGTAAGGAAGGTAAGTTGATGTGTGTATTGTGTGATGATATAAGAGATTGGATGGATTTTAGATATTGAATGTGTGAATAATTGGTTTGATTATTGAATAATAAGGTTTGAGGAATTGAGGTGTGAAATTTGATAGTTTTAGTTGAAATTATGTAGATGATGTAGGTTTGGTTTTGGTTGAGTGTGATTATGTGAATGTGGTTGGGTTGTAGTTATTTGGATGAGCGGAAATGAATTTGGCTTGTGAACATTGGAAAACTTGGTAATTTCTGTTTTTGGGTAAAAACTAATTTTTGACCAACTTTGGTGGTTTGTAACTCGGTCCACGAAGTTTGAAATTCTTCAAAACTGGATTCTTATGAAAGTTTATTCAACGATCTTTCCAACGGTTCAGAAATAGTCGAAAAAGGAATTTTGTAGAATAAGTTATGTGTGTTGGAAATTTGGGGTTTGAAAATGTAATTCTGCAGCTTTTTAACTTAGTAAAAATTTTGGAATATCGTGCTTCCGCGTGCACGCGTGGCCGACGCGCATGCGTCAGTCTCAATTTTTACTCACCCACGCGTGCGCCTGGCCAACATGTACGCGTCGCTGCACTAAATTGATTGACCCTATTTTCGGCAAAAGTTGGTTTTTGAGTTTCTAAAGCCGAATTTCAGACTTCTAAACCTCTATTTGCATCCTCTAAGTCCTAAATATTTATAGTATACCTAGTAATGAAAAGAAGATAGGATATGAGTTGCTGAGGATGATGGTGAAAGTGCTATGTATGTTATGAGCCGGATGGCTGTGATAAGCATTGAATTATGGTTGAGTATGTATATGTATATGATTAATGATTAAATGATTATGATTGATTAAGGAAGTTTGAACATGTGGCGGGTATGCCGGAGATGCATATATGATGAATGAATGAATATGGTAAATGAATAATGATGGAAAATATTGAATGTGATGTGTGATCAGGGGTAGTAGGCAGTGGCGTTGTCCACTTGCTCCGGGTATGAGATGGAGAAAGAGGATTATGATAAATGAGTTCAATTATGGAGTTTTGAATGAATGTATGTTTGTGGTACCTGGGTAGTAGCAAGGGTCGTGGTTCGTCCCGCTTGCTCTGGGTCATTGTTTGAGAATTGGTAATAATGAAAAGTGATTATGAATGAATGTGTATTTGTGATACCTGGGTAGTAGCAAGGGTTGTGGTTCGTTCTGCTTGCTCCAGGTTAATGTTTGAGATTTGATAACAATGATGATTGATTGTAAACTAAATGAATGTATGTTTTGAGATCCTGGGCAGTAGCAAGGGTTGTGGTTCGTCCCACTTGCTCCATGTCAGAGATTGTGATACCTAGGCAGTAGCAAGGGTTGTGGTTTGTCCCACTTGCTCCAGGTCAGAGATTGTGACGCCTGGGTAGTAGCGGTAGTAGTGGTTATTCCACTCACTCCAGGTTGAGCTTTTAAACACCCGTCTGGATAGTAGCCGCAGTAGTGGTTATTCTACTGGCTCTAGGTTGAGAGGGTAGTAGTAAGGGGGTTGTAGCTCAAACCTACTTGCTCTGCGATGGGTGTTTCTGTCCATGGTTAGCTACCAGGACGTGTCGGGTTGGCTATATAACCGACAGATGATATCATCATCCATAGGACAGGCATACATCATTTGCATATGTTTGAATTGTTTGGGTTTGCCTATTTGTTTTGGATTGCTATATCATGTATGCTATGTTACCTGATTATGTGCTACTTATTCTTCCTGTACTTTAATTGTGTATTACTTGCATGTATTGCTTGTGTTTGTATAACTGAGAGGTCCCTCATGCTGGTGTCGGTGGACGCTGAGGGTTGTTCTTGTTGAAATAGAATAATGATATGATTAATTTAAAATGATGATTATTGGATGAGATAATTTGAGTTTCCTGGGTAGACGCAGTGAAGTGATTTCACTTGCTCCAGGTTGATAATGAGATCATATGAGTTCACTGGGTAGACGCAGTGAAGTGATTTCACTTGCTTCAAGTGAGAATATGAAGTATTGATATAGAATTGCTGAGACAAAATAACTGGTGATGGTTTGGTTTATGATTCTGATTCTGATTTGTCAGAGAGTCAGAAAGTTGGGAAACATGGGGAAGAGGAATTAGATTTAGTATTCCCTTATAACAGTTACCTATTTATGGATTAGCGGGTACATAGGATGAATATTTGGTGAAAGAAAGTTTAGGATGCTTAGTGAGTTTTTACCATACTGGGAACCCATGGGTCGGGGGTTCTCATTCCATATATATCTCTTGTTTTTTAGATACAGGTCCAGGTGCTCAGAAGTGAGTTGTGGTTCATCTGAGAGATGGCGAAAATCTTTATATTCTCTACTTTATATTTTGCTTAGAACTTCTCCACCTTTATTATGAAAAGCTTTATTATGTATTGAACTCTTCTGAACTTGCCTATAGAGACTCTTATGTTTCTTTTGGGAGAGATTAGGAGATACTGTTGTCAACTACTGTTATAATGTACCCTAGCCGGCCTAAACTTCGCGGGTCGCGACTAGTGGCTATTTACTTATGTTATATGTCTATATACTGTCCTTCTCTTATTCTCCTTTATGCCTTTATCTGTATATCGCTTTCGACTTCACGCTTTATCTTTTAGTTGTCGATACGTGAGTGATACGACTTTGCAATTTTATTTTTACTCTTTTTTAGGCTTCTCGATTAATATTTCCTTTCAATATATATATGATTATGTAATAAAAATCCACCTGAGAGTCGTACCACCATAATATCATTGACTTATGACTCGAGCATAAGGATTTGAATATTAGGGTGTTACAAAAAGTAATTTAAAAACCAATACTTACTATTTCTTAACACAACACGACACAATTCCAAAGGTAATACTTACTATTAGATTAAAATATCATGAACAAACAAAAATTAATTTCAAAACCAACAGTAACATGGTAAATGGAACAAGACAGAAAATTATTAAAAGTAAACCTCATTTCCATTAAAAAATAAAAATATTACATAGAATGCACCGAAATTGTTCAACAAAATACCGAAAATAATTCCAAAAAATACCAAGAAAACTATCTTATTCCCTTAAATATCTGAACTGATATTCTTAATTTGTCCTTGATAAATGCTGAAATTTCGCTGCATCATTGATCCACTATCTAAAAGGTTTAACTGCAAAAATAAATCATATATTAACACAAGCATTAACATGCACAAAGACAATTTTACCTAATTAAAGCACATTAAACCTCCGTTAGAGCTTTCTTTTTCTTTTTCTTTGATACATTTGTAATCTATTTTTCGGTATTTGATCCCAATCTATTTTTGGGACGTCATCTTGTTCTCATGCGAGGTTGGCTTTGAAGGTCATTAATATCATCCAAGGAAGCATCTTCGTGTGATAATAAATATTTTCTTTTACTTTTGACTTTATATTCCTGCATGTCAGCCATCACGTTATCATAAGCGTGGTTTAGAATCGCTGTCAACTCCTCATATTCTTATGCAAATTCACTGTGACTGAAACACCAAATCATCAAATCTCTTTCTTCTTTGCTCCAATAAAGTCTCTTCATGACTGCTCTTGATATGTGTATGCCTCCTCTTTACGTTCTTACTCTATCGTTCTAATATATATCTTGGTGTCACTTTATCTACTCGCTCAAAGCCTAATGCGCTCAGAGAATGACGACATAATATCTCGCTTGACTCGAATAATAAGCACTGACATTTTACTTCTCATGATATCGCGTCGTATGTAACTTCAAACTTATTGAATGTTGAGTTTGAAACCTGTTGTACAACTTCATATGCTGTAAAACCTAGAGTGGAATGTGTTAATCTTGTGATGCAATTTATCTTTCTTCTAAATTGTGCTTAAACTTTCCTGAACTTTTCGCGAGTATACACATGTTGAAATTGAGCTTCTATTGATAATTTTGTTACACACGGTATGACAGTATGAAAACCTGCAGTATCAATTCTCTCTCTCTCTCTTTGCTCTCTACTTCTTAGGCAATTATCATATTATTTGACAAATTGGATCAGTAAGCTGTTGCGCATAATAAATTTGTTTGAAAATGTATGTATGCTCTCGCTCCTTTATGTGTTTTTCATCCCGACCCAGAAGTGGTGATCAAGATAAACTGGGATCCATAAATGATGATTTTTGAAAAGTTCTGAAAAAATGATAAAATACATGAATCAGAAACGAAATGTACCAAAAAATTAACAGGTTGGCACCTCTATTACACAAGCAAAACACATAAATATCCAAACACTAAAAATAACAACATTAGTCAATTCTAATAAAGACACTCTTACCTGAAATACACTTATTGTCTCCAACACCATATTTCATAAGAAAATCATTCCAATTTCTATCAAAAGCATCTTTTGTAAAAGAGTTCCAAACAATATGACTCGTCTCTTGTTCAATTTTTTCGTGTCTCTTGTAGTAGTTTAATTTCTGTAGAATCTTCTTCATAATATGCCAAATACACCACTTGTGAGTGGTTGTGGGCATACAACTCTCAATAGCCCATTGCATCGATGCACATTGATCGATAAGAATGCTTTTTAGAGCCTTTTCTCCCATGCAACGAAGTCAACATTCAAATAACCATTTGAATGATTGAATATCTTCGTTTTTCATGAAAACACATCCTAGAAATATAGATTGACCATGGTAATTGATACCAATAAAAGAACCAAAAATTAAATTATACTTGAATCAACAACACAGAAACAAAAGATCATATGCACCGAAAGTAAAGTCTCATATGCACCAAAAGTTGTTTCACAAAATACATAAATCAGAACAACAAATTACCTGTTTGTATTGTAAGTGGTCTCAAATGAAATAACATCTCTAAAATACTCACAGGCAACACTGCTTCTTGCATCAGCCCAAAAATTAATTTTGATTGAGTGATCAACCTCAAGTTCAAGCTTAAAAAAGAAATTCTGATTCTTCTTTTTCGTTCTTAATAAGTATTTTTCAAATTCTTTGTCATCGTCTAGTTCGAAAACATTACGGACTTTTCTCGTAATGTAATTTTTTACATCTTTTTCAATAAAACTTAATTCACGATGATCCCCTGTTGCTGCCACAAATGATTGATATATTTTGGTTGGTTTGATTCCAGTTTCGTCATTATTCTCAATTGTACGGCATATAAACATACTTAACTGCCTGTGTTGTTTAAGCATCTCTACTTGATTTAGACAGCATGGATGTGAATAATGTAAAACAACCTTTGAAATAATACAAACACCAACATCCTTCAATATATGTATATAAATTCTTGCAGGACAATTTAATTCAGCAAAGGAATTTGTCTTCTGAGTTGGAGAGATGCTCGATTTTCATTTCCCTTCTTATTTGTGTTTCGAATCTTTGTAGAAAAATCAGCAAGTTTAGAATAATCTTTGTAGAATTTTCCAGCTTTCTCAAGCGTCTTGAAAGTCATGCCAACCTTTGGAACATGCTGCTCATCAACATCCCACAAAAACTGCATAATACATTGAAATAGTTTTACATATTGCAAACTAAAATACACCGAAACTTAGACCGAAACAAATTCATCAAAATAATAAAATCATAAACTAGTGGCAAATTGCATCAACTAGATTCAACCACACCTCACCACTTTATTCGATAAAAAAATAATACAATTCGCTGTGGTTCAATTTAAAGTCTGAAACTAATGGACAATTTAATCCAGCTGAGGAATTTATCTTCTGAGTTGGAGATATGTTCGATTATCAATTGGTTCTTAATTTTATTTTTCTTTTTATTTGTATTCCAAATTTTCGTAGAAAAACCTATAAATATAGAATAATCTTTGTAGAATTTTTCAACTTCTTCAAATATGTTAAAAGTCATCCCAACTTTTGCTACAAACTGCTCATTAATATCATAGAAAAACTAAAAAACACCGAAAACAGTTCTAGATTAAGCCAAAATGTCTTTCCAAACGCACCAAAACTAGGAACGAAACAGATTCAGCGAAATAACAATTCAAAACTCCTATATTAAATTCAAATTCAAACCTTTGACCATGAACACCAATTTTTATAAACAAAAACAAAATTATTCAACTACAGGAGCATCAACTACTAATGAAGAGCATTAACTAGGATCGAACCATAACTCATCCACTTAATTTGTTTCAAAACAATAATCCAATTTGCCATAGTTCAACTGACAGTCTAAACTTGCATCATTTATTGTCTTCGAAAATAAAATACATGTTCAAATCTGATTTCACTGCTTGATTTTAAAAAATTTGATCTAAATTTTTAAATTAGATCAAAGAGCATTGATCGTGAACGAAGAGGAAGAAGAAAACAAAGAGAACACAGAGAATGAAGAGAAAGTGGAGAACGAAAAGAACCTAGAGAACGCAGAAAATGCTAAGAAAATTTGGAAAAAAAAATGAAATCCGCATAAAAAAGGCAATAGTCGCACGTTAAGTCAAATGTTAGTTAGAGGTAGTACGGCGTGAGATGAATTAGGTTAGAGCAACTTGATAGGACTTGGTTGGTTAAATGATTTGGATGTAGAACTTTATTGAAAGTAAAAACTATTTTATATTTAGATATATTTATAAAACTATTTATTATTAGAATTAGAAGCAATTAAATTATTTAAAAATATCAAATATATAAATGCCTTTTCTTTTATATAAGAGAAAAAGATAGATAGGTCGTGACTTTTCAAATTTTTTATAAATACATTTCTGACAAAATTTTAATACAAAAAAGTTCCTGACTTTAACAAACGGAGGACAATTTAGTCCTTCCATCTATTTGCCTCTCATACACTAAATAGAACTGGCTGACGTGGCTGAAATGGTGCCCAGGTGTCCGTTACGGTGCCACGCTGGAAGGGGAATAAAGTTCAAAGGACAAATTGACAAATCAAAATATGTCATTCGCTATTTTTTTACAATTAAAATATTTTAAATGTAAAAGTATACACATTAAATTATTTTAAATTTTAGATAACGAATGGTAAAATTAATTATTAATAAAAAATTAGACTTTTTCATATAAAAATAATAACTAAAAATCTTATTATTTAATTTTTTATCTGCAAATATCTTGGTCTTCTTAGGCAGAAACTTTTGTCAACTTACGACTTTTTTGTAAAAGTAGTTTGATTTTATGAATCTTTTGTGCCATGCATAATTTATACTGTTAGAACAAAGTGAACTATAATTTTTAAAAAAAATTATTCTCGTAATGTTATTATGGATAAAAAATACTAGTTCTAATATAATACACAAATGCACTAATGCTAACTTAATACATGAATGATGCACAAATGAACTAATGCTAACTTGATGCATAAATGAACTAATGCCACTGGTATGATGAAAACTGAACTAATGCAATTTAACAAATTCTAATATAATACACAAATACACTAAAACTGAACTAATGCAATTTAAGAAAAAAAAGTAGAAATAGAACAAGCCTAATTTCTACAATTATAATACAAATAATTTAAATTGCAGAATACAACAAGTTAACTATAGTTTAAAATACAAGCATAATTTTATAAACTAAATTCTCATAATAGAAGTATAATAGAAGCATAATGAAAAAAAAAATTTCTCAAGGACCTATTTTCCTTCGAACTTTATTTCCCTTCAATTTCAGCGTGGCACCGTAACAGACACCTGGACATCGTTTCAACCACGTCAGCCAATTTCGTTTGGTGTATGAGAGGCAAATAGACGGAAGGACTAAATTGTCCTCCGTTTGTTAAAGTTAGGGACTTTTTTGTATTTAAATTTTGTCAAGGATGTATTTGTCAAAAATTTAAAAAGTCAGGGACTTATCTTTTTCCCTTCCTAAAATAAATTATTATAATCTACTTATTAATTGAAATAACATAAAATAATTGCATAATCTTTTATAGAAAATGCTGGTTATATTATTTTTTAATGACATTTAAATTAAAAATACTTCATTCTAATAATAGTGCTTAGAGTTTTATCTTTAAATGGATGTATTTATTAGTTTATACTATTAGTCCTTTTGTAGATTTTCTCTTTCTTCAACTACTTCTACTACTTAGGACCTTAGGTACATGCCTATACGCAGAAAAACTACTGTTTATCTTATACTTTTAGTTTTTTAAAAGCACAAACAAATAATTCGAAATATAATATAAATATTTTTTATTTAAAAATATGTCTTTTATCTTAAAAGCATAGAGAAAAGAAAAAAATTATTTATAAATCAAATCATAAAAGAAAAGAATTCCACAAGATAGAAGATATATACAAAAATAAGAGATATGGATGGATAATCTTAGGAAGACCGCTAAAACTCAATCACTTGGGTAAGGTTGGCGACCTTCAAGACAAAATTTTAATGGATTTTTTCCTTTTTTAAAAAAGTATAATCTATGATAAAATGAATAAATAATTTGACTATAGAATACGTTGTGTTTGTTTCCTAAAGTTTTTCTGGTACATACGAATATAATTATTAATGTTAAAGATACACAAACAAAGGATCTTTATGCTGAAGAACTGAATTTTATAAGAACAGAAAAGGACATTAATTTCAACATCAAAGCAAATATATTTTAAATTGGGATGTATATTTTAGCACATATAATTTAACCCGCCAAAAGATAACCTGTATATATTCCACTACTCCCACGCACACGAGCACATATATATAGAATGGACAGATAAAATGCAAAATTTAGTAAATTCAATACGTTGGCAGTATAGAGAAATACAGAAGATGCATAAAATATTATTAACTAGCTACTTGATACATTATTAAATATAAGTATTTAAAATATTTACAAGATGTATTATGGTAATAAACAAAATTTAAATATATAATAAATGTAACACCCCAAACCACCCGCTAGCAAGATATTGTCTGTTTTGACACACAAAGTCTCATAGTTTTATCTGTAACAGCCTAGACCACTCGCTAGCATGATATTGTTCGCTTTGGCACACACACAAGGCGTCACGGTTTTGCCTTTGACGATAGGGATGATAATCGAAACCCCTCACACTCACTCGTCAAAACGCCTCATACTAGAAAGAGATATCCACACATTTATAAGGCATGTTTCGTTCCCCTTCCCAACCGATATGGGACCTTACAATAAACAAAATTAATTTGTTTCGCTTGCTCTTTGTTTTAATTTTAACTCTGTGTATTGACCAAATTTATATCAATGATC
The DNA here is from genome assembly GCF_000816755.2 of Arachis ipaensis. Classification (NCBI taxonomy): domain Eukaryota; kingdom Viridiplantae; phylum Streptophyta; class Magnoliopsida; order Fabales; family Fabaceae; genus Arachis; species Arachis ipaensis. Next base: position 19,387,375 of record NC_029787.2, read on the forward strand.
TCAATTCAATAAATAAATATGACTTTTTTTTATTTATAGAAAAAAAATTTAAAAATTTATATAATTTTAGATTTCAAATAAACTTAAATTTTAAATAATATTAGACCTTAAACGAATTTAAACTTTAAATAATCTTAAATCTTAAGTATATTTAGACATCAAGTATAACCTAACGTAACCACTAATACTAACTCATTTTTATTTTTTCTACTGTGATATGCTTTATTCGCATATTATTTTTAACTTTTAACTGTTGAATTTTTTTTAAAGTCAGACTATTTTGGCACAACAATTTAAATTCAATTTAACATGTTATTCATATTATTTGAATGTGCAACTAATAACTCCTATAGGTAGTACAATAACAATAATCACAAGATTATAATTCAGTTGGTCTAGTTAAACCTACGAAAACTATTCCATGAAGGAGCTAGAATTATCCAAATACTTGTAAAAATATATTGTCCTAAGGAAAATTGGCCTCAACTGCTGTTCCTCTCTGTTTATATTTACTTTTTATTCATATTTTTTTTGGGGGTATGATTAAGTGTTAACGTGTTTGATTTTTTGGTCAACAAGTGTAAACGGGTTGATGTTGCCACAAGTAACGCACTATCTTATCTTATATATTTAAATAAATAAATCAACAAAGTGGTAGTGCAAAAGAGAAAAGTAAATTCCACTAAAGGATGATATTTTTTTCTCCATCTTCTTTAATTTCTATAGTTTATATATGAAGCATGCTCTTCATTGCTTTTCCTCTTTTGTTTTTATTATATAGTAGAAGGTTAAGTGATTGCATTATTATATCAATTTAGAAGTCATAATAAATTAAAAGCAAAAAAACAAGTTATGTTGTACCAAAATCAAACAGCCGAAATTATCCAAACTGTGGGAACTTGTTTAACAAATAAAAACCCATAAAGATAGTAACACTTTACAGCGTTTTTCTAATACAATTCAAAATTAATAATTTAACTTACCACTCCAAGCAATGATAGTCTCTACTTTTACAGTTTAATTTGCCCAAGGTTTCATGCCTTAAATAANGCTGCTTGTTTATTTTCTTTTTATTTGAAGTAATGCATTTTTTTAATAAAATACTTAACCATTTATTTTATAACATCTTAAAATGTAACTGAACAAATTTATTCACGTTTTTTCAGGTCTATAAATTAAACATTTTTATTACTGTACCCAAAGGAAAAAAATTATGATTAATATAAAAGGAAAATTGGGCAATGATACATTACTAATAAAATTTTTTTTTTTTTAATATTTGACTAACTCTAAATACTAAAGACTAAATTTTAAACCATAAAC
>NC_029787.2:19388951-19389895 GCF_000816755.2 Arachis ipaensis
ATACTAATCTAAAATATTTACTAATATTTATAAAAAATAGTATTAGCCTCTAACATTCTTTTTGAAAATAATGCAACAAAAATAGATAGGGTCATGTTTAAAAAGGTTTCTACTATATTAGCCTTTTAACAAATTAACTTGATAGTGTAATCCATTGGTTAGTTAGTCAGTACTGATATGATTGTTGGATTATTAGAAGATGGCCCAAATTGTTTTGTATGATCTAATGTGTGTTAAGGGTAATAATAAGTATAGCCTAAGTCCATAATTTACTTTGAAGTTGTTGTGACAAATACATGCTGATGATGAAAATATGATGTGATCATATCAAAGGTTTGGATTAAAGATAGACAACTGGATTGATTCCACCATTAATGTGATACATACATTATATATACTGTTAATTCATGATGTATCATTATAATTATTCTCTTCATTTTAAAATATTTTTCGGAAACAAAAAAAAAAAAAATTAAAGGTGACATTTCAAAATAATTGTCTATCTTTAAAATTAAGATGGCACAAATTAATTTTTAACAATACAATTAATTTAGTTTTGGTAATTATTGAATACATATGAATTACATGTATTTATTAATTTTTAAATATTTTTTATTTTGGACTTTTATTTTTAAAATGGAAGGAGAAGGAGAACCTAACTTTTATTATTACTCCCAATAATTTATTAACAACTACGCCTAAATAAAGTGCAATAATAGATTCATACAAATTACTTTGTAGAGGACCCAATCATTTGTAGAAAAGTCGGTAATAATTATTTCCTTTTGTTTCGTTGTCCCTCTCACATAGTTTGTGGTCTAGTTTCTGTGTCTGGGTTTAATTTATAGTTAAGCAAGCCTTCGTCTTCGGTGTTTCTATTTTCCTTCCTTGCTTTTTAAAATCCATTGTATTCATGTGGGTTTCTGTTTCTGCACATGTATAGC
>NC_029787.2:19389929-19391359 GCF_000816755.2 Arachis ipaensis
AGTATTGAGATTCCATCAATTTTTTTTGTTCAAATTAATTTGTGTGTAAAATTTCTGTAAATATTAATATAAATTATTACTGATCAAATATTAATAAAAAATAATAATATTTATTGGTTATGTGTGATATTGCTTATATATTATATTTACATAATAATGAGATTATTTTAAATAAAACTAGTGTTTCACATTCATAAGCTCGGATTTTTTTTTCATTACCCTCTTAAAAAAAGATATTTTTTTCCTTAAGAGAGAAGTATCTAATCATTGAGTTCACTAAAACATCTATCTTTAACTAATTAATTAATTAAGCGAGTTTTGGAGATTGACCAAACATCCTTCAAATTTTGAGTTTTATAGTGACGGAAAACGTGGATTAGTAGAATTCAGTCACATGATCCAGGATGCCAAATGTTTCAAATTAGGTACTAGGAAGGAACATATGTAGCTAAAGGCTTAAAGGCAATATTCCATAATTTCATAGGACTATTATTGGTACATGTATGTCTAAACTCAAAACAAAGAATTTAAGGCTAAATCTTATATCATAGCATAAACATGATCATGTGCATGCATGTCAAGTGCAAAGTGAGGACGGTAGTAGTACATATTCAGTACTGAAACTACTTTAATTTAATTATTGTTTCTCACTTTATGGCTATAAATTTAATCCTTCCAAGGAATTATTGTGATACTTGAAATTTATATAAGTTGGATATTTATATTATACCCCGCCTTCAATAATAATATTTCCCTTCTAGCTAAACAAATACTCCTTATGCAAGTATGGTTAAAATTAAAATTACATTTTTTTATATTTTAATAATATTTTTTTAACAACACTTTTTAAAATGTGTTGCTAAATAATAAAAAAAAAGTTACTTAGTTTTAATTTTAGCAATATTTTTTAAAATACTATAACCAACCCAAAATATAGGCATATTAGAGAATGACCCGTATATAATTCTTCGTATATAATTCTTAATAATATAAATAAAGAAAACTAAAGAATATATTATCTTCATCTATGGTTACCAATCATGTGATGAATAAAAAATATAGATATTAAATATAGAAATATAAGTATTTTTTTTCTTTGAAATAAATAAAGACAGCTTAATTTATTTCAATTTTACTGTGTGTTTGTTTTTTTTATATATATTTCACTACAACTAATTAAATATGTTTCTATCTTACAATATTTCTGAGACACTAATGAAAAGTAGCCTAATAAATTGTGGTGCATACTAGTAGTACACCTTAATTACTAACCTCTTATTATTATTATATATTTCCAAGGATGGTAACCTCTAAAATTTTGAGATAATCTCAAAAAATTGTAAAATTATCCTTGAAATTTATCTAATTAATTACTTAAGAGTAATGCTATATGATGAATAAGTATTATTATTTTTTGTTAATATTTAGTT
>NC_029787.2:19391720-19396556 GCF_000816755.2 Arachis ipaensis
AGAATTTTATATACATAAATTAATAAAAATAATTTAATATTTATACTGATTAAATAATAATTAAATATACTAAAAATTACTGTCCCTAGAATTTTTCGTTACTTAATTATATATGTATTTAATTTCATTGGAGTTTCTCATAATATACTGTTGGCGCCCAAATAATAATTTGCCAAAGCATCAATAAGAATCTATATATGAGTATGAAGTGAACTAGTCTAATAAGAAGTATCAGGTAATTAATTAAGAAGAAATAACTGAGTGAGGGTTGAGGAATTGAAGATGATCAATAATGGCCAACAAGAAGGAGGTAAACGCAATGTGGAAGATATGATTATTACACATACATCACACCCAACTTGTCATTTATGTTTACCTTCACATTTATCATAGTAGTTTGTATTCTCATTGGTTTGTAACTTTGTATGTGTTGGTTAAGACAGGGAGCACTCTCTCTATAACCAGAATAGCCTCACTCAATAAAGGCTCTGTTGGATTGTGTTGGTTCGACAAGGAATAAGGACTCTCTGTTCGGATTGTGTTTTTATTTTTTTTAACACATAAATAATTAAAGGAAAAGTCTAGGGGGCAGCAATTTCATTGAATTCTGGCCAGCATATAACCATCAAAGAAAAGTGAGTCATTGGATGAAATCTCACACCAATCTCACACCATTAAAATCATCATTAATGATTGTTTGATGACTATAAATCACAAAAGTTGTTGGTCCCTAACACTCCTCATAATTAAATATACAACAGATACAGAAATTTATTTGATTACTAAATTACTCTTTCAAAAAACTTAAACGTAACAAGAGGCACATATCTCTATTGTGTTCCTTCAACAAAAATTTCTTTTGGATTTGTTTAAATATTTGCATAGGCTTTCTTCTATTTTTGTATTTAGCTTATACGATTTTTTTTCTTCTAAAGAATAAATGATGAAATAATTCTAAATCTTTCAATCATAAAAACTTTGATATTATGTCATAAAACACATATTTTTTCTAAAAAATATCTAAATAAATAGTTATATCTTTAACAAATATTTCTTTAAAATAAAAACAGAAAATATCTGATTTTATTTTTTTATTTCTATATCTCCATTTTGTATTTTACTATTTTTAACAAAACTAAAAGAATTTCTCGTTACTATTGGATTCATTACCGATAACCTAGCGAATTCAATTTCAGATTTTCAGTCATACATGTACATGTTAGCTATGACCGATAATTTCGATGAGTTAAACAAATATTACTGTCTTGTTAAAATTGAATTTATGCAAATTTAAATAAATAAATAAAATTGTAAGTATTGTTGGAGTGCTTTGTAAATGGAAAATTTCTTCAATAAACACACTGGATTTAATGCTTGTTGGATCCTTCGATCTAGTAATGCCAAAAACATACTCTAAGAATTGATTGCGAAAGATTTTTAGTTGAAAGAACATTGACATTAATATACTCCGGTCCTAGCATTCTTTACAACCAAATTTTCTTTACACCAACCAAATTCCTATCGAATCGAATTCCATTAACTACATCTATCACCTTACACATGTTAGATATCTACAATGTCAGAATTCAGAACCCTAATTAAATGAAGAACTGCTGCTACTTCTATGCATCTCTCTCATAAGTCAAATCAAATCCTTCCCTAAAATGTCACTACTAAAACTGTAACAAGTGAATTATTATGATGAAGCACCAAGCACGAAGAAGAAGAGTTCCCACATTAATTATGATGCTTGGAGTAGCACTTTCCGTAATTGCCCCTATGATCTATCCCTGTTGGATATGAACATCTTTGGAGCCTCTTTTGGGAGCAATAGTAGCTTGGTGAGTTGCAAAGTGTGATGATAAGGTATAGCCACATTGATGTTAGAATAATGCCAACAAGCTTGCCCCAAATTACGGTGAATAACAGACTCATCAGAATCAAGTATATTCCATACGATTCAAACTTGGTTTGCTTTGTTCTTTTTTGTTCTTGTTTTGTTTGTAAATTCTTTGATTCTAAGGTTGCCTTTGGAGTTGAAGGACGAGTCGACAAAGTTGATTTGAGAAGAGATTTCGTTTCTAAAGCGCCAAAAGAATCATTGATGCGATTGTAACGGTTCTTCTTCTGGCATGCTCTTCGATTCTGTAAAGTCAAAAATTATTTAGTTAATATATTGTTTAATTATATATATTAGTGAATTAATAGAGACCGAGTGGAAAAGACTTACCAATATGGTTTGGAAGACTCGAATAATGGTTTTCTTGGGAGGTTGTTGCATGATCCTCAATCCCTGAGAGAACTTGGAGGACCCTTTCGGAAATAACAATGTTTTGTTTTCCGGCTTGATGGCGTCATCGATGTCCAAGACGGGGCGAAAACAGAGGAACATCTTGTTCAACTTTGAGAAGTTCCTCATGATGTTGCTTTAGGTGAAGATATTTTTCTTCTTTATTGCTTTTGGTGTTCAAAGCAAAGAGTGTGTCACAAAATGAAACAGGCAACTCTGTTTTTTTTTTCAAGTGAGAAGATTTTAGAGGCAATGATTTTTTGGTTTTGGTTTTGGATTGAGAGTTAAGAAATGAAGGCACATAGTGGACATTTATATATATAAGCTTGGCTTGGACTTGTGTATGGTTCTCTACTATACACCTCAGGTGACCCCCTTTTTTTTTTTAATTTATTCTTATTTTTTAATTTTTAGAAAAATAAAAGTGTGAGTGAAAGTGTTGGAAGTGGGCGAAGGTAAAAGGAGAAACCACTTTGGAGCTCTCTTTGTGGGACAAATTCAAGGATGTTAACTCCTCTTTGCTTTTCTTGAAAATGATGTTTATATATTGAAAAAAGAAAAAAAAATGGAACCAATTAACAATGTTTAACATTTTTTCTTTTTGTTTAAGTTTCTTTTTTATATTTTTTATTTCTGCTCGTACCCTATTTTATTGGTTGAAAAAATATATATATATGTTAGAAAATTATAATTTGTTTGTGGACAATACATATATTAATTGTAATCACAAATTATGCTATTTCAAATTAAATGACTTATATAATGGTGATTTCATTTATTATTTTAAATGCTAAATTGAATAAATCATTATTACTTTTGATTTGGAATTAAATGAGAATAAAATTGGATATTATCTTTAGATAATTATCTTTTGGATTTTAGATATATTATCTTGTAGACTTTAGATACTATTTTATTTAGGTTTTAGGGTTTAATGGGTGTCATGCTCAAATATAAATAGTGCCTTCAGGGTTTCGGTTCCCAATATACCAAAACCGCATTTGTTGCTCTTTTTCCATCAGAAGAATCACAATTCAGCTGCCTAGGAATACAGAAGGCTTTGGTTGAGGAAGATCGAAAGAATCAGATCCAAACTATTTCAATCATATGATTCGATAAATTCAGGTACGCTTCCGCATTCAAGTATTTTCTTTCTTAATGATTTAACATGAATAATCTTTGGGTTAAAAAATTCTGTAAAAATTCCAACAAGTGCTATATAATTTTTGGTGATTCAATATGGATGATCTGGATTAACAAAATAATTTATTCCAACAATATATACTATTCTTTTATGAAAAAAATTATTTATATCACATCAGACACTTATGTCTATACATTTAAAAAAATTTCTTCTTTTCCTTTTTTGAGAAAAAGGAAGTAAATTGGATATCTTATTTAGTGTCAAATATAGTTTTCATATAAAAGTTCTCGTTCTTTTATATATTTGTTTGTTTCATGCAAGCTAATTTTTTTATCATTTGTAAAATTTTAATGAGTTTTTAATGTATTTATTAAAAGAAATACAAAACTTTAAAAAAAATTACTAATGATAATTTTAAAAAGTGCTCTCAGCAAAATCCTTATTTTATTACTAATTAACAAATTAAAAAAAGATGGTGACAACTAACAATAAAATAATAGATAAATGTTAAATGATATACGAATATGTGTATAAAAAACAATGATATATGAATATTATAGCATATTTACTTTTGAGAAAGAGAGGCTTTTTCTTTCACTTAAATTTTGTAATGCCATAAAGGTGTTTGTGAGAGCGAGAGACTTTATGGATCTTTAGTAGGTGTGGGTGGGATTGAGATTTCAGAAGGATTTTGCTTTGCAGTGTATTAAATTTTGTGTGCACAACAATAAATAAATAAAGAAAATTTTATGGTTCTGGAAAATTTAAGTATAGAATTCGGATTAAGATCTTGATAGAAAACCAGTTTATTAAGGCATGTTTTGCTGGTGGACATATTTTTTTATTTTATTTTGTATATGGAGTGTTAAGGGGTAGTAACTTTTGTGATTTGTAGCTATCAAATAGCTATCACTCATGATTTTAATGGTGTGAGATTGGTATGAGATTTCATCCAATGACTCACTTTTCTTTGCTGGTTATACTGGCCAAAATTTGAAAAAGTTGCTGATCCTCTAGACTTTTTCTTTAAAATAAGTTAAATAATATATATTTGTACATAAATATATAATAATTAATTTAGTGGTTGATTTTTAGTATGCACATAGCATTTTTTAAATAAATTTTTGATAATTTAGTAGCCATTAAAAATAATGTGAAAGTCTAAGGAGCCCGCAATTTTATTAAAATTTAGCTAGCACTTAACTAGCAAAAGAAAAATGAAGAATCCTACATTATTAGATGTAATCTCACACTATTAAAAATATTAGTAATGACTAATTGATGACTACAAATCACAAAACTTGCTATTCCCTAACACTCTTTAAAAATAATATATGAAAATTGTCATTTTCTTTTGAATAAAAGTTAAAATTACTTATTTTTCTTGTAGTATACATACGCA
>NC_029787.2:19396859-19397446 GCF_000816755.2 Arachis ipaensis
ACTTAATTTACTGTTAATTAATTTATATATATAGTATAACACTGATAAATTTATGTAATTATGTTATATATTTCAATTATAAAGTTAACTAGCACGTGATACAAATTAATTGGAGAGATTCATGCTACAAGGAAAAAAAGCAATGGTAATCGATATATCAACCTAAAAAAAACAAAAGGATAGAAGATTCAAAACGATATCGATCTTGCTCCAAACGTTATTAACCAACAAAATCCTAGTATCATTGCCATTAATTTATTATCAATCAGTCACCCGCAAAAGAATCTATATTTTGTCTGAATAATAATATCATGTACAACTTCTATCAGTCCAAAACTTTGCACGAATATTGATTCAAGTTTGTGAACGAGAAAAAGAAAATTAGCGACCTTAATTAATCACAATCCAATAGAAAACGTTCACATTAGAATGGTAAGGTTGTGTATATACTCATGAAGCACGTAGTATTACCTGTAAGTAGTATGCTTTACAAACATTTTTTTTTATTCTAAATAAATACTCAAATTCGTCTTCAAAAATTTTAAATTAGACATTTTAATATTAAACAAATTTTTATTATTTTAAAA
>NC_029787.2:19397535-19398171 GCF_000816755.2 Arachis ipaensis
TTATGATGATATTTATTTTAAAATTTAATTATCTTATAATAAAATTTGTTAAAAATTTATTTTTTATTCATATATTAAAAAAATTATACTAAAAACAATGAAGGATCCATTTTATTTGACAAAAATAATTTTCGTAAACTTTTAGAATAACAAAAATTTATTGAAAATTAAAAAAGAGTTTGATGTGAAATTCATTCGATACTAATTTGGTATTATTTATACCTTTTTTTCCCTTTAACAACCTCCACTCCATATTTCGATGATAATTACTTGCTATATATTTACAAGAAGTGATTTATAGCCATTAAATAGCTATTAATAATAGTTTTAATGGTGTGAGATTAGTGTGAAATTTCATCAAATTGCTCACTTTTCTTTGTTGGTTATATGCTGGCCAGACTTTAACAAAGTTGCTGGCCTCCTAGACTTTTCCTATTTACAATAAAAAAAATTAAGAAACTAACTCTATATGCATTTTATTAGTCAATTTTTTAAAAACTTTTAATTTTAAAATTTGAAAAACTAGTTTTAATTTATACTAAAAAAATACGAGCCCTGCCATTCCCTTTCACCTCTCTTCTTCTTCATTTTTCTCTTTTACGCCGCCTCTCCTTCCACACTTCTCGGGATCACCTT
>NC_029787.2:19398197-19398462 GCF_000816755.2 Arachis ipaensis
TAGCCAATTTTTTAAAAAATTATAATTTTAAAATTTAAAAAACTAGTTTTATACTAAAAAAATATGTGCCCTTCCACTTTCTTTTACCTTTCTTTTTCTTTCCTTTCGCGTCACCTCTCCTCCCACGCCTTTCGAAATCGTTTTTGGAAGTTTTTATACAATAATTTTAGATATTTTTTTTTGGTTAGATTTTGGATATTTTTTTTTAACGAGTTTGGATTTTTTTTATTAGGTTTTCGGATTCTCTAACTTTTATAATTTTAAA
>NC_029787.2:19398491-19413956 GCF_000816755.2 Arachis ipaensis
ACGACGACGACGGAGGAGGATCCGCGACTGCTGGTGATGGGAGGTGTGATGCGCCGTTGATGGTGGAGGACGCGCAACTACTCGTGGTGGAAGACAATGCATGCTTTTGTGGTTATTTTGTTTTTACTGTTAATGGGATTGAACGTGGGATTAAGATTATTTTTCATTTAGGATTTTTTTTTTTGGTTGAATTTCTTTTGCAGTCAATATATATATTGAGTGTAGATGGCTGGTATTCTAGTTGATTACTTAGCGAGATTATTATAATAAATTTTCATCATCTTGATGAAACATTAATTGATCTATAAGTGTTTTGAGATAAAAACAATTGGGAAAATTGGTAAAGTCTTATTTAATTGAAGTCCTAAAATACAGTTTAGTTAATGTTAATCTGCTTTAATTTTTTGGGTATTGATGCCAAAATTTCGTTCCCTTCCCATTAGAAATGGCATGAAAGCACAAATAAAAGTTTGGCTTATTATTCCTTTCTTCATGGCTTCTTTTTCACCGCGTGATTCATGAGTCAAAGAATCACACGGCCTGGCCTCTATGTAGTAGTGATTATTATTCATTGGCAGATAACTTAGTCGGACAGAATTCTTAAGGAATCATGGCTGCTTAATTAATATATAATAATTTCACATACTAGTATTCTCTAAACCAATAATGTGTTTGTTCTTTATTTTAGGTTCTGAATGCTTCTTGCTTTTTGAGCTTCAAGACAATATATTTGAAATTCATACACGTTTAATTAATGACTTGCATGCTCAAAGTGAGAAAAGAAACTTGCTCCTAATTCGTAGGCTTTCTTTTTACAATATTTCTATTTATTTTTAATCCTGCTTAACTAATTACAAGTTCAATAATTATGTCCCTATCTTAGTTAAATTAAATAGAAAAAGTATAGATAACCAACAATATTTTTGAATAATGTGAATTAATAAGATTAAAAAAATAAATTAATCTTAAATTTAATTAGTAACATTAAATTAGAGTATAGTATATTCTTATTTGATTGGTGATTATTCATGTTGTTTAAAATAGTCATTGTTTACCTAGCACTTTCCAATTAAAATAATGTGGGGACCGTAAGACGAAACTTTTTGTTATATTAGTACAGCGAAGTTTTCAGCTTATGCTATAGTACTAGAGTTGATAGGCACGAGTATTTAATTTGTAACCTGAATAAATAATTAAGTATGCTAATGACTTCATATTTAAACTTTTTTGTGTCATTTTTGTTTGGGTATTTTGTGTCATACTCATACATTTACCCCAAAAGATATGGAAACTTTGTGGGCTGGCTCCCCTTTTCTTTTTGCCTCCTTTCCTGAAAGGATTAGAGAAGGAAGGAACCTCAAAAAATGTTAGTCCATCCCCTCTTCGCTCTTCGAACCTTCCATTATTTCAATTATTGTAGATGCCGTATTTATTTCTGTTTGGGGCAGGGAGTTAGGAATTGGAGCATCCCAGAAACGTTGTCACTCCTCCACATGGTTTGATGTTCATTTGGTGTGGGTTGGGCTTCGTTCTAGCCCACAACCAAATTCAAAAATGAAAAACTTTCATTCCCCTTCTTTTCTTCTTCTCTTCAATATTTACTATATTTATGGGCATAACTTTATATTTATGGCGCGAGCTAGACACATTGATTAGTGATTAGTAAATGCACTCATAGTTTCAAGTAATAAAATAATAAATGGAGTAACTAATTTGGATTAGTCAAGTGGTCAGCTCACTTATTCATTTAAATAAGTATCTGCGATAAATTAGTCTTTTGTCTCTTGGGCTAAAAAATACCGTGGATAACAAAAAAATAATAATAAATGAAGTATTATTTTTATAAAAAATTATTAATTATTAAAATTTATTTAATTAAACTATTATTTGGATAATAAAATCTTTAAAATGAGAAAGAAATTAAATTAAAGACAAGAATTTAGCATTGAGAGTTCAAATAAATAAAATGAATATTAGGACAACTAATTTCACCATATCATGGAATTAGATATTTATGTTTATGTCACTCAATTTCTTAATTGTAAATTCAAATTGATTAAATTTTCTAATCTAGTTTTTAGTGTCTTTTTTTTTTAAGTTAAAAGACTCTCTTAAACTCATATAGATAAATTTAATTTCTTAGTTACAACTTATGTGAGAAAATAATTTTTTTTGTGAAATTTTCATAACAACCACATAGTTTTCCAAATTTCTTTGAGTTTGTGTTTCTTATGTTTCTTAAATTGCATTTTAATGTTATTATTTTGTTTGATTTTTCCGTTTAAAATGGATTTTTGAGGACCTTGTTCTACGTTTAGAATAAGTATATATTAGTGATTAACGTAAGGACTAATTAGTCTCACAATATTAAAGAATAAAGGCCAAAATGAGTTTTTTTTTTTTTTTTTATGAGGACTTTATTGGTCCTTTGAAAAATTATCTAGAACCAAAATAGATATTCACTCATTTTTTTTATTAGGCCATTTAGAATTGTATTTACATGATCACTCTCATGTATTAGTTGTTCCATGGAAGCTAATGCATCTATAGTTCTTTTTGGTGCCAACACATAACCATAATTGACCGACTTTCCAATCTTGATACTGCATAGCTTGTTCTTTAAGTGCATTATTTTTGTTCGAATTTGAGAAGTAAAAAGATCCTTAAGTCTTTTCCATACCTCATGTGCATACATGTAGCTTACCATCCAAATTGTGAATGGCTTAGTCATCAGAAGGAAGCAACCATGATTTTAGTAATTTATCCTATCTGTTTCACATTGTAAACTCTAGATTTGCTTCACTTGATTTTGTGAATTGAATTAAAATTCTTTCTCCAATGATGTGATGAAGCAAATCATGACTTTCAATCATTGATTTCGCTTGATCATTTCATTACATGAAATTGTCATTGTCAAGCTTCATAGAAATCAGAAAACATGTGAAGTTTGGAGGGATAAATGCCTAAAAGACTAAGAAATTGTTGTTTTGTGAATCGGCAACCATAAAAACGATGTGATTGTGAGTTCTGAGACCATGCAAGATATTAGACTTAAATAGAGAAGGGATTGAAAAGAATTAGAAGAAGAAGAAGAATAGTAGAAGAGATGAGAAACTAAGAAAGAGGGAGCAGAAGAGAAAGGGAGAGAATAAAGAAGAGAGATTTTATTGTTGAGTTAAATTCTCGGTGTGAGAGAATGCACGGATGAAATGAATGATTAATTACTAAGTTAGTTTACAACAAAATCTATTTATAAATTATTAGTGACAGGTGACAACGTAACAGAACTGCAGAACTCTGATTGATTAACTTGCTACTAACTCTTTTTAATAGCTTAACCGAATCTTTCTTTCTCTATCAAAGACAAATATAATGTGAGTCCTTGATTTGCACTTTTAAACCAGAGTTTTAAGATTGTTTTAGGGTTACAAATGGTCAAAATGAGGTTTAACATTCTTAGTTACAAATGGTCCTTATTTATTATTATTTATTTTTCTTTTATTTTAGTATATAGAAGGATGTTTAAGAGAAATTATTTAGGAATTTATATAGTTACCATTTTAGTTACTGGTGTGCTGGAAAGAGAACCTCGGTTATCCTTTATTGGTTCAAAATTTAAAAGATATTAATTTTTTTTTTGCATAAATATTTGTTGATTCCCAAATCATATCAAATCTCCTTGAAAGGTGTGAAAAATATATAAGAAGAGATGTTGAATTGTACTCAATTTTTCATTCAATTTATAATGAGAATTAAAGACTTTTTAAGTTTTTAGAATTGTACGTAACGAAATGTATGTTAGCGCTATAAGTTCGTTCGCAAGCTTATATAAGTTCTTTAAAAACATATTCTGAAATATCCCTTTAAAAATGTTATCTCTTCTAAGGTCTTTGGGAGACTTCAGATGTCTTCTAAAAGGATTTCTCAGGTATTTTTATTTGAGAAAGTCTAGGGGCAAGCACTTTTATTAAAATCTGGCCAGCACTTAATCAGCAAAAAAAAAGTGAGTAATCTCACATTATTGGATGAAATCTCACACCATTGAAAACATCAATGATGTCTAATTGATGGTTACAAATCACAAAACTTGCTGACCCCTAGCATTCCTCTTTCCATTTTTCAAAATGGTTATTGAACTTAAGGTAAATAAATAAATAATAAATGTACGAGACAAGATTTCGAAGAAATACACAAATGATGTATACTAGTTCTATTTAAAATGTCTACGTCTAGCAATCAAGAAATTTGAGAGTTTTAAATAGTAGAAATGAAAGCATAAAGATAAAATTTGCACAATGCCTTTTTAGTCTACATCTCTGACTCATATTGAACCACAATTCTATCTAAGGATCTTTGATATTCTACTGATCTTCTCAGGCAAAACTTGATTAAATATCCCACCAACCAAAAACAACAAGTATTTTTATTGATTTTCTAAAACAAGACTCAGATTGTTACTCCATCAACTAAAAAGGTTAGGTATAATTTTTCTAACCTTCTCAAGATTATGAAGTGACTTAGATTAACTCCTCACTAACTTAAGAACCTTAGATATTCTTGTCTCAAACTTTCTCAAGCTAATAAATGACTCCATTGAATGCCCTACCAACAAAAACCTTAGATATTCTTCTGACATTTTTAGGTAAGACAACTAAGATCAAATTACAACTTAACCTAGATCTTTAGATGTTCTTTCTTTAAACGTTCTCAGGACTAGATATCACTACTGATATGGTCATAATAAATGAGCTATAACTCGGCATACTCCGTTATGAATTTACCATTTATGAGCTATAACTCGGCATAACCCGTTACGAACCTATCATTCACGAGCTATAACTCGGCATTTGCCCATTATGAACTCACCATTCATGAGCTATAAACTCGGCATGGTCCGTTATAAACTCATCTCTTCATGAGTCGTAAGACAATCAAATATAACCAACAATACAACGTTATGAAGTAGAAATACGTTGTCACTCTTGATGAACGACTTAAAATGACAAAAGCGTAACAGACCAATGGCCGACCATATATAAAGCAAGGTAAAATGTTCTTTTACACCAGATTCCAAATAAAATAAGATACTGACTTAAGCTTCAGAGTGCCTTTGCAGGTACACTCCCCTCCTCTTCATTGCTCGTACTTTCACATCACCATACGAAGGAAAAGCTCGGACTCGAGAGTTAGACGCCCAGCCTCCGAGGATATAACTCGGTTAACACTTTGATTTCGCAAGCAAGATCAATTGGCGCCCATCGTGGGGCCGAAGATATAAATTTTTTCTCTTTTGGTCCCATTTTTCTCTATTTATATCCATGGCTGACGCACCACCTCCTTCATTATCCGAACTCATGCGGATGGTAGCCGAGCTACAGCAGGCCAATCAGCGGATAGCTGACGAAAACCAAATAATGGCCGCCCAAATCGCCGAACTGAACCATGTTCGGACGGAACACAACGACGCTCACCACCAGCAACCAGAGGATGATGAGCATCACTCACCCTCTCATGTCTCGGAGACTATCCGAGCTGATGTAATTCACCCCGAAGATGAAAAAGAAGGAACTGATGATCTTGTGGGACCCTTCACCAAGGAGGTGATGAACTTCGAGTTGCCGAAGAGATTCACTCTACCACTAACCCTCACACCTTATGATGGCCTCGGAGACCCGAAGAAATTTCTCAAGAAGTTCCGATCAATAATGATCGTTAACGGTGCATCCGACACTGTTTTATGCCGTTGTTTTTCAAATTATTTAGACGGCCCTGCACTTGATTGGTTGTGTGCTTTGCCTGCAGGTTCTGTTTCGCGATTTCAACAACTAGCCAAGCTGTTCGAAGAGCATTTCACCGGATCCGCAATATATTTGCATGACTCTGACTATCTGAACACTATTAAGCAGGGGCAGAACGAAAGCCTGAAAGACTATATGACTCGCTTCACCAAAATAGCCATCAGCATACCTGATCTCCACCCAGAAGTCCATTTGCACGCACTCAAAAGCGGCCTCAGACCTGGAAAGTTCCAAGAAACCATTGCGATAGCAAAGCCAAAAACCCTGGTCGATTCCGGGAAAAAGCAAAAGGACAAATCGATATCGAGGAGCTCAGACAAGCTCGGAAGCCTGATAGAACAACCTACAGAGACGACGATAAAACTCCAACTAGTAAGAAAAATTTTAAACTAACCCCTCGTTTTGACTCTTATACACAGTTTAACACTAAGCGAGAGGACATCATCAAAGAGATTATACATTCAAAACTCATCAAACCACCAATAAAGGCTGGAACATATCAAGACACTAAGAACGCAGATAAATCAAAATATTGTGCCTTCCACCGAAAGCACGGCCACACCACTGATGACTGTGTAATAGCAAAGGACCTCTTGGAACACTTAGCTCGGTAAGGCCATCTCGATAAGTACATCGGAGGTCACATCCAAAAACGTCCCATACCTTCCAGGACCGAAGACTCATCTGAACAACTACCGAGGAAAAGAGAAGGTGTCGGCGAACAATTACGAAAAACCACGAGGAATCATTAACTATATTTTAGGAGGATACGCGAGTGGAGGCTCCTCAAACTCGGCGAGAAAGAGGTCATTCCGATCAATATGCTCGTTAGATGGGCCACAAAGTGACACACAAAATCCAACACAACTCTCGCAGCTCACATTCACACAAGCAGACTACATCTCTAGTATACAAAACTTGGATGACCCCGTTGTTATAACTCTTCAGTTGGGAGACCTACTGGTCAAAAAAGTACTGCTAGATCCCGGAAGTAGTGCCGACGTCTTGTTCTACTCCACATTTCAAAAAATGAAGCTCAGTAACAACATACTCCAGTCAACAGGGGGAGACCTGGTCGGCTTCTCCGGTGAACGAGTCCCAATAATAGGGTCAGTGTGGTTACAAACTACACTGGGTGAGCATCCTTTTTCAAAAACTTGTGATATAAAATTTTTAGTAGTAGATTGCTTCAGTCCATACAACATTATCCTTGGTCGCCCTTTCTTAAACAAGTTTGGCGCCATTGTTTCTACAGTTCACCTGTGTGTTAAGTTCCCTTTGCAGGACGATCATGTCATCACAATCCATGGAGATCATAAGGACGCCCGGCAGTGTTACAACATCGGCATGAAATTCCAAAATAATTCAAAACAACAAGTTAACAGTGTTGACCTCACAAACAAAAGCTCGGCAATCGTCGACTTAGACCCAAGAGCCGATTTTCGAGAAAGGCCAACTCCCTCCGACGACTTACAAAAGGTTTATTTCAACAACGACCCTAACAAATTCACTTTTGTAGGTAGGTCGATAAGCAAGGAAGAATTAAAAGCCATCACCACCTTCCTACAAGATCAAGCCGACCTTTTTGCATGTAAACCTTCGGATATGCCCGGCATAGACCCGCAAATCATCAGCCATAAGCTGGCTATAAACTCGTCTACAAAGTCAGTGCAACAAAAGAAACGAAAGCTCGGCGACAAAAAGCGAAAGGCGTCTTTGGAGGAGACACAAAAACTAATAAACGTCGAATTCATCGAAGAGATCAGATTTACCACCTGGCTCGCCAATGTGGTTATGGTAAGAAAACAAAACGGTAAGTGGCGCATGTGCGTCGATTTTACTGATTTAAACAAAGCATGTCCAAAAGACTCGTATCCCCTACCATCCATAGACTCTTTGGTAGATAACGCTTCCGGTTATGCTACCTTAAGTTTCATGGATGCATATTCAGGGTACAACCAAATGCTTATGCACCCCTCCGATCAATGTAAAACAGCTTTTATTACTGACTTTGGAAACTACTATTATAAGGTTATGCCTTTTGGATTAAAGAATGCAGAGGCAACTTACCAACGCCTTATGGATAAAGTTTTCGCCAAACAAATTGGTAGAAACATCGAGGTTTATGTAAATGATATGGTCGCCAAAATAAAAGTCGGCAACAATCATCTTGACGACCTAACAGAAATATTCGCCCAGATACGCCACTACAACATGCGCCTGAACCCAGAAAAATGCGCTTTTTGTGTACAAGGTGGTAAGTTCTTGGAATTTTTGTTAACAAACAGAGGCATCGAGGCAAACCCTGACAAATGCCGAGCAGTTTTGAAAATGACAAGTCCTAAGACTGTCAAAGAAGTTCAGCGCCTCACAGGAAGGCTTGCTGCTTTATCAAGATTTGTACCTTGTTTAGCTTTGAAGTCTAATCCCTTTTTCCAAACTATTAAAAAGAAAAACAAATTTCAATGGACCGACGATTGCGAGAGAGATTTTAACACACTAAAAACAAATCTCTTGCAACCGCCGATTCTACAAAAACCCCTCCAAGGGGAACATTTATTTCTATACCTTTCAGTAACTAATTGGGTGATAAGCTCGGCTCTTGTCACAGAAAGAAACAAAATTCAGCAACCGGTCTACTTCGTCAGCAAAACACTCCACAATGCCGAGCTTAATTATCCGAGAATAGAGAAGCTGGCCTTAGCATTAGTCTTCTCAGCACGAAGACTCCGACCTTATTTTCAAAGTCATGTCATCAATGTCAAGACAGACCACCCACTACGACAAGTACTACACAAGCCAGACATTGCAGGAAGACTCATAAAGTGGTCGATCGAACTGTCCGAGTTCGACATCAGATATCAATCCAAAGGGGCAATAAATCACAGTTCTTAGCCGACTTTATTGCAGAACTTACGATACCATCGGAGGAGGACCACACAAAACAATGGACTCTATACATAGATGGCTCATCCAACAAAGAAGGATGTGGAGCTGGAATACGACTCGAAGCCGAAGATGGTACTGTACTCGAGCACTCCTTACACCTATCTTTTAAGGCCAGCAATAACCAATCCGAGTATGAAGCCCTGGTCGCAAGACTTCAGCTTTGTCTAGAATTTCAAATATACACAATCAAAGTATATTGTGACTCCTTGTTGGTTGTTCAACAGGTAAACGACCAGTTTCAAGTAACAGACCCCATTCTATCCAAATATTTATTATTAGTAAAAAATTTAATTTCACAATTTAAAGAATTTGAAATACAACACATTCCAAGAGAACAAAATCAAAGAGCTGATATTTTATCTAAGCTCGGCAGTACTCAATCCAAGATATCTACATTGCATCAATTTACTATAAACTCTCCTAGCATTGACCTAACAAAAGTGCTAAGTGTTACTCAGGAAAGTGATTGGCGAACAGATTTCATAACCTATCTACAAACACCGCACATTCCAGAGACCGTCTGAAATGTCAAAAGGTTCCGAAGACAAGCCACCTTCTTTACGTTACTTAACGGAGCCTTTATACAGACGAGGATATACTCGTCCTTTACTCAAATGTCTCAGCAGATCCGAAGCAGAAATAGCACTGTCAGAAGCACATGAGGGGATCTGCGGAACACATACAGGAGCTCGGAGCCTTTCATCCAAAATCCTCCGCGCTGGTTTCTTCTGGCCATCACTAAAGCAAGACAGTGAAAACAAGGTCAGGGCCTGTATAAATTGCCAGAAGCACGCCCCTACCATCCACATTCCAGCTGAGGATATGCATCACAACGACGTCACATGGCCTTTCCACCAATGGGGACTAGACATCCTCGGCCCGTTCCCTACGGCGCCGGGCCAGGTAAAATTTCTAATAGTCGCCATTGACTACTTTTCAAAATGGATCGAAGCTCAACCGTTAGCTAAAATAACATCACAACAAATGATATCCTTTGTTTGGAAAAACATTATTTGCCATTTTGGTATTCCTCATCATATCATAACTGACAATGGTTGCCAGTTTGTCGATCAAAAGTTCCAATCTTTTTTACAGAATCTCAAAGTCAAACAGCATTTCGCTTCTGTCGAACATCCTCAGACGAACGGACTAGCAGAAACGGCAAACAAAGTAATTTTGCATGCACTTAAGAAGAAGCTGGATGACGCAAAAGGACTATGGGCCGACCTCATACCTGAAGTCCTATGGGGTTACAACACAACCCCCCAATCATCAACAAAAGAGACACCATTCCGACTTGTCTATGGTTTTGAAGCAATGATACCACTAGAAATCTCCCAAAGCTCAATTAGAACACAGCTCGTCGACCACAATGAAGCCCGGCGCACCGAACTGGATATCATTTAAGAAGTCCAAGATATAGCAACACTAAGGCAACGTGCCGCACAACAAACAATAGCTCGGCACTACAATAAATCGGTAAAAAGCCGAACATTCAACAAAGGAGATTTGGTCGTTCGAAAGACAGAACTCGCCCGACGACCACCTTCCCATGGCAAGCTCGCCGCAAACTGGGAGGGCCCATATCGAGTCACACAAGTCCTCGGCAATGGAGCATATAAACTCGAAACTCTAACTGGTACAGTCCTACCCAACACTTGGAATGTAGCCTCCTTAAAGAAATTCTATAGTTAAAATTCAGGGACAGGCTAGTACTCTTTTTCCTACTACCAAGATTTTATCCCCAATGGGTTTTGCTTGGAGAGGTTTTAACGAGGCTTGCCTACCTGAACCTTTGTATCCAAAGGATTACCAATACTAGTCTATGATTTACTTCATTCCCCTTAATAACAGTTTTCTCAATACATTACTGCAATGTTTTCTTTTGCAATAACAATCACACATATAGTTTCATCTATCATTTCAAACAAAATAACAAATATCCTCCACTAATTTCAATCCGAGAATAAATCGGCAATCAGGAATATTCTTAACAGAAAATTCCCTCCAATTATGCAGCGGCCTATGAAACATTTAAAATCCAAATCGGCCACAAATTAACAACAACTCAAACAAACTCTATTAACAAGCTACAAAATAGCTATCAAATTGTTCACCAACTACAAAATAGCACTCACCCATCAGTTTTTCAAAAAGCAGTCAAGCATAAACAAAACTACACATAAAAACCAAAATTACAATAAACACATTAAACATTCTCTGCCTCATCCTCGGCAACGCCATCATCTTCAACCATTTTGCCATCTCGGACAATCTTCCCAGGGTCCAGCTCAGAAAGATCAGCATCAGGCAAAAGAAACTTCGCTTGCAAAGACGCCCTCTCAAAACCTTCAACAAACAAATCTAAGATCTCATCACTCTTCTTCTTTTCCATCTCCTTAAGCTTAGCAGTCACCTCAATCAGCCGAGCTTCCATGCTCGCCAGGTTCGCTTCCTTCTTCTTTAAATCTTCCACATCATTGGCATAGTTCTCTTTTGTCTCCTTCAATTGCTTTTCAGTTTCAGCCAACTTGTTCTGAAGATCTGAAACAGAACCCTTAGACTTACTCAACTCCTCTTTCAACAACAAAACCTCCTTGTCCTCCACCAACACCTTCTTGTGCTTCAACTCCTGACTACGACCTAAACTAGCTAACCTCAAACCAACCACCTACAAAAACACAAACAATATATATATCATCAAAAATCCCAATAAACATAAACAATCATAACATAATAAAAAACGACCTCACCTGCATATACTGACCAACAGCCACCTCTCCAACCTCATTAGCTAATGACACGTCAGCTTCAGACTGACAATGCTCATCGGCAACAGCCATGTAAGGATACTCCTTCCCCCACATAGTCAATCCCTCACTATGCTCGGTCATCTCATGCAGCTTTTTCTGATTCCCAACAAAAGCTTGAATCTCCTCCAGAGAAACCTTTTGTTCTCGGTCGCTAGTATCCTCGGACAAATCAACCATACTCGATTTTCTTTTCTTAGCAATCACCTTCCTCCGCCCCTGACGAGGTTGATTAACCTCCCCAGCTCCACCACCTTTTTCACGATTGGAAGACGACACCTCCTTCTCCAGGTTCTTACTCTTAAAACGAGACCTCAGTGAAGCAGCTGACACCCCATGATATTTACCACCTGTAGATCCAAACAAACAAAACAGCAACTCAATAAAGCTCAAAAGTACACAAAATAACTCATTCACACATAAACACAACTCACCCATATAATCTACCACAGCAGCCCTATTCTCCTCCCACTTCAACAGTTCAAACATCGAGATCAAATCTTTTCGATCAATTTGTTCCACCAAAAATTCTATAATACACACATTTCTCAGGGTTATGACCTCGGCCCCGAGTATATTCTGAGGTTCCGAGCACCACCTAAGTGGAAACCTCTCAGCCAAAAACTCATCTATATAAAACAGAAACTCTTTTTCAATATTTCTCACCTTAACATACATCTCTTTAAAGTCCTTGAAGGAAGACTTATACAATTTAAAGATACCAAAACCAGGCGTACTGTTTAAATTAACCCAACCCCCCTTCCAAACTCCTTTGGCCTGGAATAAAGAGAAAAACAAATCCACAGAAGGATCTTCCTCAAGAAATTCCATCAATATTTCAAAACAACGCAAAAATGCCCAACCATTAGGGTGCAATTGTGAAGGAGCACAATTTAGCTGCTTCAAAACTTGACATTCAAACTCTGTAAATGGCAGCCTCACCCTCAGTTCTTCCAACACACAACTATGCATATAAAAATACTCAAATCCCTGCCCCCTATGGTAAACCCTATCCTCACTGCTACATGGCAGCAACTCGACGTGAACCCCAGACCCAGGCCTAATGATTCTGCCAACATCAATCTCCCTTACAGCCGCATCATCCCGAAACAGAGATACACGACCCTTAACATCCTCATTAACCCAGTCATAGGACCAGTCAATCCCCCCTTTCTTCTCTTTTTCAAACCCCATTACCCAACCCAGAAGCAAAAAACAAAGAAAGAAGAAGAAGATGACAAGTTACAAAACAAAAAGAAACAGCATGCTTACCTCTTTTACTCATTCTCTTTTCAACGGAGAAACACCAAGGGTCAAGGATAAGCAACTAAGCTTCCAAACCACTAACTTAACCACATTGAAAAAGTAACTGCTTCATCAATCACATCAAAGGACGCAGTTGCTTTGGAAAGATAAGAAAATTTAATGACAATTACTCTCTCTCTCTCTCCTCACAAAAACAAAGCCCCACTATCCACGTCACGCATAGAGAAGTTTTAAATGAACTATGTTGAATTGGGGGCTCACTCAGTAAACTCTCCCACCGAGTTATAACTTCTCGATAAGCTCAACCTGCTTCATTAAAAACTCTCCAGGCTAAGTTTGGGGGCTGTGATATGGTCATAATAAATGAGCTATAACTCGGCATACTCCGTTATGAATTTACCATTTATGAGCTATAACTCGGCATAACCCGTTACGAACCTATCATTCACGAGCTATAACTCGGCATTTGCCCGTTATAGACTCACCATTCACGAGCTATAACTTGGCATTTGCCCGTTATGGACTCACCATTCATGAGCTATGAACTCGGCATGGTCCGTTATAAACTCATCTCTTCATGAGTCGTAAAACAGTCAAATATAACCGACAATACAACGTTATGAAAGTAGAAATACGTTGTCACTCTTGATGAACGACTTAAAATGACAAAAGCGTAACAGACCAATGGCCGACCATATATAAAGCAAGGTAAAATGTTCTTTTACACCAGATTCCAAATAAAATAAGATACTGACTTAAGCTTCGGAGTGCCTTTGCAGGTACACTCCCCTCCTCTTCATTGCTCGTACTTTCACATTACCATACGAAGGAAAAGCTCGGACTCGAGAGTTGGACGCCCAGCCTCCGAGGATATAACTCGGTTAACACTTTGATTTCGCAAGCAAGATCAACTACTATCAATGAGAAACTATAAAGTTCAAACACTCACAATATGAAGCACAAAGAAAGACATTCTCAACTTCTACAACAATGTTGACGAATTTTCTTCTAATTCTTCGAGACTATTTAGAGTATGATACAAATAAACATAAACTAGCCTCAAATTTACAAAAATGTAATCTGGTATAAGATATGAAATTATGATATTCCTAAACTACTACTTGAAGAAATTAAATTTCTTCTAAGATAGAGGAAATAAAGAAGAAAAAAAAAAACACTAACTTTGAAAATATGAAAGTATAGCTCTCGATATATTCCATGAGTATTTTATATCTTCACATTCGTTAAAGAGTGGTGAAAAGTCAAATCACTTTTAACTTGAGTCAACGCCTTTTGCCAGAAAAGAAGTTTCGTACTATACTTTGTTATAGATGAGAGAAAAAGTTCCCCGAATGATTTGTCTTGCACAATCATTTTTAAATGTTAGAAACTATGGCAGTTTTTTTAGGTAATGAATTTTTTCACTTTCATAATTTTGCAAGTAGATGTAGAATAGTCTAGTTTCTGAGGTGTATAATCTTACTTCTGAGGTTGTATACCTTAATGTTTTGACTTTTTAGGTTTAAAAGTTACCTAGTTTGCTTTTATTAGTTAAGAAAAAGTTCCTTAGTACGTTGACACACTTGAGCAAATATTAGATACATATGACATATTAATAAAATTATTGAATTATATTTAAATTTGTTAATCATTAAAATATAATCTAGAATATTATAGAACTAACACTCCCTACTTATTTTGTACAACTACATAATAGTTTAGTCTTTTGTTAAAGAGGACATCTTGCATGCCTTTTGTTCCCGTGTATAATAAGCTTTTATTTGAGACTTTTATTGATTTCAAGTGTATGGAATGTGAAATTGTAAGAAGTACATGAGAAGTTGGGATAAATCGTTCTTTGATTATTTCTAATTCGAATAAAAAATAAAAAAATTAAAGTCTTTGGACTTGTATATAGAGAATACTAGTATTTTTACCCGTAATACTATTACGGAAATATAAATTTTTTAAAATTACGTCGATCCTGTTATTATAGATTATGACACAAAAAATTTATAACATTAAACTACTTTTATAAAATAGTCGTAAGGGACAAAAGTCCCCGTCGACTAAAAAGACCAGAGTCTTAAACAAAATTAAATAATAAGTTTTTTAGTTATTATTTTCAAATGAAAGAATTTAATTTTTTACTTAATTTTAACATTCGTTATTTAAAATTTGAAAGAATTTAACGTGTATATTTTTATATTTGATTAGATATTAAGTTTGTTGTACAAATAGAAATAATTAATTTTTATACTTGTTATTTAAAAATAATATTTTTTTCTATATATATAAAAATATAATTAGATATTAACATAAAAAAATATATATTGATAGTTATAAAATTAACTTATTTTTTTAAAAAATAATTGAATCTTAATTTTAACTTTTAATCACAACATTGGTATTTTTTTAAAATTATATGTAATAAATATTAAAAAAAGTAAAAATATATATTAAAAAGATAAGCAGTAAAAATTTAAAATTAAATAAAAAATATGTATATAATAATATTTTTTATTTAAATTATATTATATTATTAATTTTATTTTTTGTAGAACATAAAGGTAGAGAAAAATAGAAAATGAGAGAAAAAAGAGAGAAAGATAAAGAAGAAGAATGAGAAGAGAAGAAGCTTT
>NC_029787.2:19414899-19419240 GCF_000816755.2 Arachis ipaensis
GAGCTAGATAAGAAAATATAAGAATGTTCACTAATTTTAGAAGAAAATATTTTATCTATATTTTAATAAGAGAGTGTCATGTTACAAATTTTAGTTATTAAATTAGTTAGTAATATATAAATATAATATATAATATAGCTATATTTTAATTTTAATTTTAATTTAATTTAAATACAATTAGAGAATGTTATGTTGTATATTTTGATTGTCAAATTCGTAATTAGTCATTAATAATGATATATAAGAGAGATAGAGTAAATAAAAAAATGAAAGAGATAGAGAAAGGAAGAGAGAAGAGAGGAGAGTTCTTTAATTTTGGAAGGAAAGATTTGATTTCAATTGCAATGAGAGAATGACATGTGGCACATTTTGGCCTTAAAATTAGAGATATATAATAGATATGTTAGTGTGTAAGATTGGAAGGCTTGTTTTAAGTTCTTTAAAACAGATTTTGAGATATTAGATTATAAGACAATTTCTAAGATCTTTGAGAGACCTTGGATAATGCTAAAAACGGCGTTTTAGATATCTCATACTGTTAGAAATGTGCTCAAGACCGTTAAATTACCATTGAATTATGTGGCAAACATTATCGTTGAATTTACATTTTTTCTAACGGTCAGAACAAAAAATTTATTTCTGGCAAACATTATAGTTAGATTTAGTTTTTTGCCAGAAAATACGACGGTAACAAGTGATGGTGCGAAAAAGAATTGAATTGGCACATATTTTTCCGTCATATTTTCTGTTTGAAAAATTCAATATAGTAGGCAACTGTAATGAAACACAGTGTCTCAATTAGGAACCTTATCGTCCGATTTTTTTGACGAAAATTCAATGGTAATTCGAAATACTAATAATCTACATTGCCCCTTCCCCTTATTTCGAAACAGAGCCTCCATCACTCCCTCATCCTTTTTCTCTCGACCTCTTCGCCACCAGCCGTCCTCTACCACCGTACTGCGACTCAGGTTCTGACGCCATCCTTCTCACCTTCATGCTTCTCTCTCTCTCTCTNAAATTGGGTAATTTTTATGTTTTAAAAATTTTTCGGTTTAAATTGGGGATTTTTTAAGGAATTTGATGAAATAATTATGATTAATTATGCTAATTAATTAGTTGAATTAGTTTAATTTAGGTGGTTAAGTAGTTAGTTAGGTTAATTTAATTAGTTGGTTCAATTAGTGTGAAATTAGATTAATTTAATTTTGAAATTACATGATAACTCAAAGGTTGTTAGATTAGGTAATTTAATTTACTTTTAAAATTATGTTAATTTAGTTATCATATTGGGATCATTTCTCTCTTTAATTTATCTCGATTAGTTAGTTAGGATTTAATTATGTTTGAGATTGTGCTACTTTAATGTTGAATATAAGATTATTTTAGGGATAATTTTAATTAATTTAGTAAATTTATTAATTTATTTTTATATGTGGGTTGTTCGTGCAGTATATTGGTTTGTCGACCTAAACTGTTATGTTTTAATTCTCAAATAGCTTGACAGTTCCACTAAAAGAATAAGTGCATAAAAGATATTATTTGTACAGAATCTTCTTAAACTATAATTTTGACTCAAATTAAATCACAACACAATCTAAATATTTTAGATATTTTACTGACCTTTTCAGACAAAACTAATATTAATTATGCTATGAATCTAAGAATGTTAGATATTATTTTTTCATGACTATGAAATGATTTAGACGGACTCCTTACCATCTAAGAATTTTAGATACTCTTGTCTCAATCTAAAAATTCTCACAAGTTAAGAAGTGATTTAGATTAGATAATCTACTAACCTATACCATAGCCTAAGCTAAAAAAATTAGATATTGTTTTCTTAAATCTTTTTGTTAGAATATAATTAGGATCAATTATGATCAATTAGTATTATTTAGTATATTTGAATATTTATTATAGGAGATTACGTTTTTATTATTACGATTCTCTTAGTACCTATAAATACCCTTCTATATTGTATCATTCTAGACAACTTGAATACACTCATTAATATACAAATCTATTCTCCAGTCTAGTCTCTTGTTTCTAATAACATGATATCAGAGCCATGGTATCCTCCTTGAAGAGGATAGGTTGTTTTCCTTGCGGTAAAATCACCGTAGTTTTTGCACTTTTTTTTCTATGCCATTTTTTCTTACATTTTGTCACTCCTTTGATACTTTTTCACCTCACCGACTAGCCTGTTCTCTCTGTCTTTTTTTTTCCGAGTCGTATGATCAAACACCAATGTCATCCGCTGTTTTCCTATTCTCATGAAGAAATTATATAGTTTTTGTTCTCTCGTGGCAGTTTCGTCTGTGTTCTCTCGTGGCAGTTCCATCTGTGTTCTCTCGTGGCAGTTTCGTCTACGTTTCGTCTGTGTTTCATTGTGACAGTTCCGTCTGCGTTTCTTTCTAGCAGTTCCGTTTGCACTTCCTTCAAACAAGCGGCAGTTCCGTCTGCGCTTCCTTCAGACAAGCGGCAGTTCCGTCTGCGCTTCCTTCCGGCAGTTCCGTCTGCACCCGTTTTAGAGA
This sequence comes from Arachis ipaensis, assembly GCF_000816755.2. Taxonomy (NCBI): domain Eukaryota; kingdom Viridiplantae; phylum Streptophyta; class Magnoliopsida; order Fabales; family Fabaceae; genus Arachis; species Arachis ipaensis. Next base: position 19,417,437 of record NC_029787.2, read on the forward strand.
GTTGATGCAGTTTTTTTTCTCTTTATTTCGTTGTTTTAAATAAGTTTCAAACTCAAGTTGTCACTTGAGTTTGAGGGGGGATGTTAGAATATAATTAGGATCAATTATGATCAATCAGTATTATTTAATATATCTGAATATTTATTATAGGAGATTACGTCTTTATTATTACGATTCTCTTAGTACCTATAAATACCTTTCTATATTGTATCATTCTAGACAACTTGAATAGACAACTTGAATACACTCAATAATATACAAATCCTTTCTCCAGTCTAATCTCTTATTTCTAACACTTCTTATCAATACTAGAGATTATTACTAGATCAAATTACAATAAAAATTGTAGAGTGTAAAGATTCACATTGATAACTAAATGTTGAGAAAATTCACAAATTAATTTAACAATTCAATTTGAGAAGAACTTCTCCTGATTTTCTAAGATTGTCCAAAGATGTTATTTGATGAAGACATAATAATATCAGATTTATAGGAGTGTATGTAATCTAGTATAAGATACGAAAATATCACTTATATTATAATTTGAAGAAAAACTTCTTGAGGATAGAGGAATAAAAAAGGAAGTAACACAAAACTTTAAGAATAAAATATTTCAACACTTGGTTCTTTCTAGTACTACTTCTCTATTTTTCTAGGATTTTTTTTATCATATATGTAGACACAGACTATGATAAGCATATAACGACGGCATGAATTTCAAAGAAAGCTGCATGTATGCATTCGAGAATGTACGTGTGAATTCATAGCATTAGTTAGATGTCTTCCAAGTTAGCGGGCTGTATTATTTTAGTATAATATTTTAGTAGTATCGAGACAATGGGTCAATGGCATAATATTGGATTAGTTTTTAGAACCATATTTACTCGTCATCGATTGGTGGTGACGTTCTGATGAATGAACTCATCAATCGTTGCACAAAGTGGACTTCCTAAGCAAATTAGAACGAGATAATGAGAATATATAAAGATCATAATTCTTAGCCAAATCAATTGGGTGTTAAACGAAATTCAAGTGGGAGGGATCGGACAAAAGAAGAGTGTTTCCTTGGAGAAGACAAAAACGGGCCATATATATTTTGGAGAAAATGACAAATAAATCATTAGCTTTTTGATCCACAGACGTTTAAGTCTTTGAGAATTTGAAAATATATTTAAGTTTTTGATCTTTTTAAAATTTAGACATATTAACCCTTCATGTTCACTTGGATCTGTCAGACTCAACCGGAAAATCAAACATGACTCCTGTTGTACTGACCTGACCTGGTTGATACGGATACATATGTGAGAGAATTTTTAAAATTGGACAAATTAGACTTAGGAATCGATATGTCCAAATTTTGAAGAGGTCAGAGACTTAAATGTATTTTTAAATCCTTAAAGACTTAAATGTCCGCGGACTGAAAAGTCAGGGATCGATTTGTCATTTTTTCTATATTTTGATCATTGGTACTTTTTATAGGATATGTCTAAAATAAGTACAACAACTTTGTGCTTATTGAATGTGCCTTATTGTTATGGGTAATACTAGGTAGACAGAAAAAAAAAAAGCCAGAACTTGTCTTATTTAGCATTAATTAATTATCGCAACAATTAATGAATGCTAAATAAGGCAAGTTATGATTATTTTTGACTGATTTTCTTTAGTTACCAAACATTTCCGATTGTTATAAACCGATAGATTTCATTAAATGTAACTCAAAAGCTATTATAAAAAAAAGAACATTAATAGATTATAATAAATATAAAACACAACATTACTAGTACATAAATAAATAAATATCTTT
>NC_029787.2:19419249-19425883 GCF_000816755.2 Arachis ipaensis
GTTTTTGTTTTTTATAAAGAAAGAATTTTTTTTTTATTGGTTAACTAAAGAAAGAATTTTGCAATCCATGAGTGATGACCATATTATATCTCTGTTAAGCCTTTCCAAACCAATGATTCTCACTTTCTTAGCTATTTATGTCCAAATTTAGTATGTCTATTAATCATACTCACTCAATTAAAAGAGAAAGAAGACAAGAAGAAAGAAAAAGGATAAAGAAGAATAAAACTCAGATAAATAATGAATAAATTAGAATTTCAAAAATCATATTTGGTACAAATATAAATTTTGTCATATCATCTAGTCATTGTAGCGCGTTCAGAGTAAGAAGAAAGATGTCATCTTAATATTTTTTATTTTGCTGAATCATCTTAAAAAAGTTTGAGAGATCAAATTAGTGCCTAAAACTGAATCTAGGTACCACTATAACAAATTTTAAATTTTAAAGAGTAAAATGGATAACCATATGAATCTCAATTATCAAAATGAGAATTTACTCCAAAAAATTAGTTAATCACTCTTCCCGAATGGTTTCTTGGTTTACAAGTCAGTGCGCAGTGCTTGCATGCTCTGGTATATATACAATGATTTTGAATTTTTGATGTACACTATTAACACAATATACTCAATAATAAATTCACAAAATTCATCTCTAATTAATTCTCTAGCTCTTAGTTTCGTTATTTTCATTCCTTTATTCACAAATTTTATTAATTTTAATGTGTATTTTTTATTTTATTTTAATATATATTTTATATAAATGACTAAGTTTTATATGTAGAGAGCATGGTTATTATCTTATGTGTTTAGAAAGAATGTCATTTTATTAATTTATGGAATAAACATAGTAAATATTTAATAATTTCTCAAAGGGTGATCGACGACATGTACATGGGACCCAATCAAATATTAAGTAAATAATAACCGTGTTAAAAATTCATATGTTCGTATAACTAATATTGTGTATGTGAGTGGTGACATAATCAGCTTCTCGGAAATAAATGTTTAAGACTTTAAGTGGACCTTGTAAATTTGCAAGACTTAGCTTTGTCGTTTAAGCTGTTTTCATAAAATAACATTTCCCCAAGCTTGTTTTGCAAATTCATTGAACTTAAAATGTTAATTTTTCGCAATAACATTCTTGATGTTCAACTTTGAAAAAGTATTTTTCCATTTTTTTATGCTCAAGTTTGGAAAAATATTTACTAAATATTTAGATCTATCATTAGTTTTAATAGAATCTTGAGTAATAAGATTGAATAGATAACATAACAAAAGAGTGCAGATAAATAATTCAAAAAAAAAAAAAAAGAAGAAAAATTTGTTAGATTGAATATTAGAGAATGATATTAAAAATTTTGTTTTCTAAAAAGTAAAGTTATGATATATAGCATATATAAAAGCCATTCCTAATTATATTAAAAAGGCTATTTTACCCTCTAACTAATCAAAATAGAATAAAAAATTTATTCATTAACTTAGCTAATACTCTAACACCCCCTAGATCAAACTGAGGTACTTGATCTGTCATGTACTCTCAGTTTGGTTCTAAATTTCTAAAATGCTGGCAAGGAAAGAGGTTTAGTTAGAGTATCTGTGATCTGATTTGTTGAAAGTATATGTACGACAAAAAATTTTTTGCGATTAACTAAATCCTTGATAAAATGTAAGTCTAGCTCCAAGTGCTTGCACCTGCTATGAAGGACAGGATTAGCAGCTAAAAGGCAAGTGGACTGGTTATCATAGTAGATGGTAAGTGAGATTTTTTTAGGAATGTGCAGCTCCCCGAACAACTGTTGAAGAGATATAATTTCAGTTTGTGCAGCAGCTATAGATCTGTATTCTGCTTCATCAGTACTTTTTCTACTAAGTTTGGTTTGTTTATTACTCTTCCATGAGATTATATTGTTGCCAAGATACACACAAAAATCTGTAATGAATTTTCTATCATCTAAGTCACCACCCCAATCAGAATCTTCAAAGAAAAGTAGGCAAAAATCAGTAGATTGTGTGAAGAATAATAAGCTATGATTCAAAGTTCCTCTCAGATATCTCAAAATTCTTTTCACATACTTCCAATGGTGTAGTATAGGTTGGTGTATATATATATTGAGATACTTTATTAACCGAGTATGATAAATCTAGCCTAGTAAGAGTTAAATATTGTAAGCCACCTACGATAGACCTATAAAGTTTTGGATTATCAAAGAATTCTGAGTCATTGGCAGACATCTTAAGACTAGATATCATAGGAGTAGGCATCGGACTTGAGTCCTCCATAGCTGATCTTTTTAATAACTCTGATGTATATTTAGATTGAGTAATTAACAAATTTTCTTGTGGCAAATAATTTACTTCCAAGCCCAAGAAAAAGTTGAATTGTTCCAAATCTTTCAAAATTTTTTTTTTTATTGAAATCAGATATGAGAGTATTAATTTTATTCATATTATTACTATTTATGATAATATCATCAACATACACAATTAAGTAAACAACAGAAAAAAAAAGTATATTTAATAAACAAAAAATATCATATTTGACATTCTTATATCCAAATTTGGCTAAGGTTTTGGCCAAGGTATTGAACTAAGCTCGTAGAGCTTACTTTAAATCTTAGAGAGTCTTATTTAGACAACAAACTAAGGATGGATTTGAATAAGAGTAACCTGGTGGTTGGGTCATATAGAGAGTTTCTTCTAGTTTACTATTGAGAAATGCATTATTAAAATCAAATTGTCGTAATGGCCAACCTAAAGAGACAGCAATACTAAAAACAACTCAAACTGTACTAGGCCTCACAACTGGGCTATAAACTTGCTCATAATCTATCCCCTTTGTTTGATGAAAGTCCTTACCAGCTAGCCTAGCTTTGTATCTTAGAATATTTTCAAATTGATCATTTTTAATGGCAAAATCCCATTTGCTTCCTATGATGGTAACATTTGGAGGTGATTCTTTGAGAGTCTATGTTTGATACTTCATAAGTGCTTGAAATTCAATGTCCATGGCTTGTTTCTAGTGTGGAGAGACTAGAGCTTGAGCTACAGTCTTAGAGATGTTGTGTATTAAATCAGTGATTGTAGGTTTGAAAGTAGTTGTGGTAGTTAAAACTCTTAGTTTAGTGATTCTAGATTTTGATCTAGTTACTATGGCATGAGTGTTACTGAGTGGGGTTGAAGTCAGAGAGATAGGGGGTAAGACAATATCAATATCCCCAATTAGTATAAATGAATCTGATGTACTAGATGCTGAATGTGGAGTTGTGTTTCTAAATAAAGTGTTTGATGTAGATGTAGGAGTGGATGGATAATTGTTAAGTTGTTTTAAATGAGGGGGTTGACCAAGAGATTGATGAGACGATGCACTAGTTAAAGGAGAAAGAGGGAAGGAGGCTGTATTAGTTGGTGGAGTGATATAAAAAGCAGAATTCTCAACCAATGCTACAGATTCAGAATTTTTAGAAAAGGAATCAGATTTAGAAAACATAATACTATAGAAAAATACAGATTCATTAAAATTAACATCCCTTGCAAGGTACACTTTGTCATTTTTTGTCATACACCTATAGCTTTTGTGATTAGGATCATACCCTAAGAACAAACATTGTTTTAATTTAGATGCAAATTTTATTTTATTATATGGTCTTAAGAAAGGGTAACATGCACAACCAAAAATTTTAAAGAAATTATAGTCTAATTTTTTATTAAACAGCATCTCAAAAGAACTTCTATCTTGCAATACCTTCGTAGGAAGTCAATTAATGATATAAGCTGCACTAATGAAGGCATCCTCTCAGAAATTCATGGGCAAGAAAGCTGTGGTAAGTAAAGATAGGCCCATCTCTGTGATGTGCCTATGCTTTCTTTCCACACTTCCTTGTTGATGATGTATGTAACCACAAGACTGTCTGTGCAAAATGCCTTCTGATACCAAGAATAAAGTAAAATTTTTTGAAAGAAATTACATACCTTTATCTGATTGTATTGCTTTGATTTTGTGACCATTTTGCTTCTCCATAAAAGCTCTATAATTTTGAAATGCAACGAATGCTTGTGATTTGTTAGTTAGCAAAGAAAGACAAGTATATTTTGTATATGCATCAACAAAACAAATATAGTATCGAAATCCATTTCTAGAGTTAATGGGGCTATCCCCAAATGTCTACAAAAACAAGTTGTAAGGGCTATGTATAGTAAGTTTCAGAGATAGAAAAATGTAAGCAATGCATCTTTGCCATAGAACATATTTCACATACATGTTGAAATTTAGTAGCAGAACCAAAAAAATTATAACTTTGATTAAGAACAGTAAGAACAGTCTGAATAGCACTATGGCCTAATCTCTTGTGTCATAATTGAACATCTTTATTTTTATTAACTAGAGAATTAAAGGCCGGATCCAAACATGACTCTAATACATGTAAATTACTAAAATCAGAAATAAGTACAGTGTTGATTACAATGGATTTAGTTTGAGGAGGCTGAATAGTAGTATTATTACAAATAATTTCAGAACTAGTATTCAAAGATCTTGGGATCCTAAAATTATCTAAGGTATAAATCTCATTCCTAGCATTGCCTTGTAGGAGTAGGTTTTTGGTATCCTGGACATAAATTAAACAAAAATCAGGCCAAAATTCAAAATAAACATGGTTATCAAAGACAAATTTTGAAACACTTAATAGGTTCTGCGTAATTTGAGGAACATGAAGAAGATCATTCAGACAATAAGCAATGTAAGTGGAAGGGTAAAAAAGAACAAAAGAATTTGAAGAAGAGATTGATATACCCGCCCCATTACCTACATAAAGTTGGTCCGAATCAAGATTCGTGGAAGAGGAAGTGAGTAAATTGTTGGAGTCTGGGGTAATGTCGTGACTTGCTCTTGAATCCGAGAACCAAGAAGCTTCATCACTAACTGATGATGGTATAGAAAGATAAGCTCTTGGTTGATGAAAGGTGAAAGATGAAAGTGGTGGCTGAGAATTTCCATACAATATCTGAAGCTGATTAGAGGAATTAGCTAAATTTGGTTGAAAAGACGTATCAAATCGATGATAACAGTTCCAAACCACATGGCCAGAGCAACCACATAGTTGACATTGGGGTCTTTTATTCGTGAATCCAAATCTGCCATCTCCTTGAAAGCCTCTTCCACTTCTACCTCCTCGAAGGGTTGAGTGAAGTTGGCAACTGACATAGCTATTCCAGGATTCTTATATCTATCAAGCATATTTTCAAATGCCAAAAGGAAAGATTCAGCTTCTACAACCTTGAAGGAGCCCAATCTTGACATTACCGAAGCGCTATAGATAGTGTACTCGTCTGGGAGACCATCAAGAATAGCTTGATGTCGTCATCCTCGTGAACTTGATAGCCAATTGCAAATAGAGAATCTACTAGTTTTCAAATTTGAGCAAGATAATCAGGTACAGTACTCGTCTTTTTCACTGACTTAAGCTGCGATTTGAGGCTCTAAATGCGTGCTGAGGATGCAGTGGTGAAGTAATTATCAATTTTTTTTCAAACTAGATGTAATCTGGTGAGATGTATGACCTTGCTTTTGAAGTTAGTGATCATAGAAGCCATGATCCAAGTAGAGAATGTTAAGTCTCGGAGATGCCATTTCTTGAAGTTCTCCGATTCGGTAGCGGTTTTTTTTGCCTCATCTGTAACAAATTGAGAAGGAATCTTCGCTGGGTTTAAGTGATCTTCCAAATCGAAACTCTGGATAGTGAGTAACGCGAAATACCTCCAGGTTGAATTGTTGTCTTCATTCAATTTGTCAGCTATGACAATGAAGGATTTTTTTATGGTGGAATCGTTGAGTTCGATTTTCATAGTGAAACGAAAAAAAATTCAAAAACCTAAGCTCTTGATACCATAATAGAATCTTAAGTAACAATATTGAATAGGTAGCATAAATTGTGCAGATGAATAATCTAGAGAAAGAAAAAAAGAAGGTAAACTTGTTAGATTGAATATTAGAGAATGATATTAAAAATTTTATTTTCTAAACAATAAAGTTATGATATATAACATATACAAAAGCCATTCTTGGTTATGTTAAAATGACTATTCTACCCTCTAACTAATTATAATAGAATAGAAAATTAATTTATTAACTCAGCTAATACTCTAACAAGTTCATTATGCTCTATTATTAGAAACTCAACTAATTAAATTAACGACCTAAAAGCTTTAAAAGAATGCATTAAGTTTCTCGATGAGAATTCGTTCTATTTCTAAAATTCAACCATGCATGATATATTAATTACGATAATGCTAGGAAGACAACAAAAAAAAAATCAGAACTTAATTTATTTAGTATTCATTAATTACTGCAATAATTAATAAATAATAAATAAAATAAATTCTGACTGATTTTAGTTAACTTTTTTTGTTATCAAATATTTTCATATTGGTTAAAAGACTAAAGTACTTGACGCACTATAAACCAGTTTCACATCAATAAAAAGAAAACTACATACTAGTTTGAAGCACAACCTAGATAAACTCTAGTCTTTTGTTTGCCCGTACTTTCTGCTTCATTCAATTTGAATGTTTGAGCTTTCATTATATTAGGGTAAAGGATTATTTTAATTGTTAATCGTTTAATTAAATTTTAATTTTG
>NC_029787.2:19425972-19426535 GCF_000816755.2 Arachis ipaensis
ATGTTTGAAATAATGTTAGTGAGAATACAAAGCCTGTTGACTTATGAGGGCGAAGCAGCCGCGTAAATAATATAGATTCGTGGGATGCAAGATTATTCTCAAGTTCAGTCAAAAACTCTGTATTACTTATTGAAAAGAAAGTAGTTTATTAGTAGTTTATTAGTATACTAATATAGAAGAGTTATATTGTAGAAAATATAGACACCAAAAAAAAAAAATATTGTAGAAAATATGAACGCATTTCAAAGAAAGAAAAAAAAAACACTTGGGGATTAGTCAAGTGGGTGGTGGTTGGGTAACCACCTCGTACCTGAGAGGAAGAGAGCTTCTGCCTTCTAGTTTTCGCAGGTAGACCCCAGAAATAAATTAAAATGAATATTATTTTGCAATTCTTTACTTAGCTTCCTTTTTCCGGCTCATTCCTAAATAAATTAGTGTCCTATTTTTCGTTAATCAAACAAATTTTAATTTTTGTTTATTATATTTTATATTAATAATTTAAATTTAGAATTTAAAATTTTAAAATTAAAATTTAAAATTTAGAACATAATTAAAGTTCAGAA
>NC_029787.2:19426550-19427218 GCF_000816755.2 Arachis ipaensis
ATTAGTTATCTAATATTTTTTTATTATTAATAAATCGGTGGACGAAGAAACATAGTTTTAATTTTCATCTCAACAATTTATTAAAAATGATGGACAATTTGGATTTTCATTAAAAAGTGGACTAGAGGTTTAATTTGAATCTCTAACATTTATAGTTAGAGGGAAAATATTTAAATATTCTATTCCCTGAAATTATGTGAATATAGTATCTCCTCCTATTTTTTTTTTCTTTTTTATTAAAAGAAGAAAGTTCTACGGTTGCGCGTATACGGCATATATATAAGTAGAGAAATGAATTCATGGCTGCTTAGACTAACAATATCCATCTAGAGCGTTTTCTCTCTGATCTTCAAAACAAACTCAGACACACACACGTGAGGCAAATTAAATATAGAAGTAAATAAAATAATTATTATTGTTATTTATAGAGAGTTGAAATCAATCAAGATGGTGAGAACCCCTCATCGATGTGAGAAAAGTGGAGTGAGGAAAGGAACATGGACACCTGAGGAAGATACCAAGTTGATTGCTCATCTCACTAGGTTTGGTCACCCCACCAATTGGCGCCAACTACCCAGAGCTGCAGGTTCATATAGGAAGAACTTCATAATTTAACTAACTGCTAATTTAAGAATTTATGATCATTATTATAATCTCCACTCATCATT
>NC_029787.2:19427268-19428568 GCF_000816755.2 Arachis ipaensis
TTTAATATCACCTGCTAATTATATTCAAGATAATTGATTTTTTCTATATGGTGATCATAGTTGAGGCATTCATATGCAAATCATTATATGTTTTCTTAAGGTCTTGCAAGGTGTGGAAAGAGCTGCAGATTAAGGTGGATGAATTATTTAAGGCCAGATGTCAAAAGAGGGAATTATACACAAGAAGAAGATGACACTATAGTCAAACTACACAATCAGTTTGGTAATAGGTATGAGCCAACACCTCATTATATTTTTACGAAAAATGTTTGATAACAAAAAAAGAATTAACTAAAAATAATATGATATTTTTATTAATCCGCAAAATCTAGATTAACAAAAATTGTTCAGAGTGACATTAGACATTACGTTTTGCTTGATTAAGAACTACATCTAATAATTGTTGATAAAGCAAGGATGACATTGTAACTATAGTTGGTTAGGGTTCAAATGTGAATTAACGATAACTTTATTAGCATTGGTAGTTTTTAGGTTAATCTCTTTTTTTTTAACTAGTTTTGTTAATTATTGCTAGCCAGTATATATTATTATAATTTCTTTACAGTGATGATTATGAATCATTTGATATGTTATCGATTAACACTAAATGTATACATGCATCAACTTAATTACTCCTCTGATGAGTCTCAAATATTATTGTAGATGGTCCATGATTGCGTCTCACTTACATGGAAGATCAGACAACGAGATAAAGAATCGGTGGCACTCCCAACTTAAGAAGCGATTCCAACACACTTCAGCCTCCAATTCAAATAATCATAATGCCTTAATTGAATCAACAGAAGAAGACATAGTGAATAATAATCATAATAATAATGCCACTACAAATGAATACCCTTATAGTAATCTTCACAACACTACTTCTCCAGCTTCTTCTCAAAGCGATACATATGACAATTTTTCTCCATTGAGTGACTTTTTCTACACACCTGCGGTGGATCTTGCTGCACCATTTGGTAATAACTCGGTTTTGGCTATTGATAATGATGATCACTATGCTAATTTCCTGGATAATATGGTACACAGTAACATAGTGCCAATTGGTGCAGATTATGTTTGGACTCAACAGGATTATTCAAGTCCAATCTATGAGGTACAACTTTGGGGTCTATAGGAATAATTTGTAAGGGAGGAAAATGTCATTGCCTTAACGAATATATTTGGGAATTGAAATGAACGCAGACTTTTCCGTAATAACTATACAAGGCGTGTAAAATCTTATCAGAAGTAATTAAAGTTGTCAAATGATGCTTATATTTGATAGGGTAATGCTAAGCTT